>NW_027504869.1:600000-874203 GCF_021521415.1 Bidens hawaiensis
ATGTTTTGGGTTTTGTTAAACAAACCGTTCAATTTCTCTTAATTTGTTTAGTATCACTTGAAGGAGAATCTCACTAGCTGTCACAAGTTTCTTATCTATCCGAGATTTCTGCAGCAGATGATTAATGATCTCCAACCGACATTGGTTAAAGATCCAGACGATGTTTTGAAGCTGGACCATATGGGTGCTGAGACTATGAGATGTTTACGATCTTACCGCGGTCAAAGTCTTCAAGATCGGCCGAGGTATAAACATCTTATTGGCCATCTTGCCAATATTGATTATGAAGCACCACCTAATGATCGTTGGGCTCATGATGATTCGGATTCTGAGCGTGAAGGTGGTGGTGATGGTGGAAATGGTGAAGATGGTGGTGATGGTGGTCCAGGACCACATGCTGAGTTAACGTATGAGTAGAAGCGTAAACGGAAAGGCAAAGAACCTATGGTGGAAAGGGCGGAGAAACCGAAGAAGCAAAGGGTGAGACGTCGGTCAAGTATTGAGATTCTGAGTGAACCTTTTGAAAGATCGACTCCACCGGTATCTATTTCAGATCTTATTTCTACTTCTCCTATGCCTCAAAGTATTCCGAGATCTCCTGTTCCTATTGTTACTCGATCTCCAACTCCTGTTCAGAAGCCAATTTCTCTAGTGGCTCCACAATGACTTTGAAGACTACTTTAGTAGCTGATCCATATTTTGGAGATGTGTTACAGACTGTATTGGCATGCATGACTCTCCACATCCGACTACTCCAGCTACACCAGTTACTCCTAAAACGTTGCAACGACCTGAGCACTCATTCATGGCGATTAATCGTCCTCAGGGTCCTATGCAACCTGTGCATCCGAATTTTTGTATTATGTCTCCTAAGACTCAATGGTTTCATATGATGAATCTGTTGGACTCGGTATACCCAAGACACAAATTATTATTGGTGTGGCTAGTATGTCATGACCCATGTCGGGTCATACCCAATAACAAGCTAGACAAACATCAATAATATTAGTTTACATATGATATGATCATAACAAATGAATATTAACACTTGAGTTATTTAGAAAGGGGTTTCTAAATACAATGTACTTGTGAAATAAATAAATCATATAGATGATTTATATTTTGAGAGATAGCATTCCATAATGTTACTTAAGATGGTTAAGTAACAATATGTGAATAATGGTTACCAAGCATGTCACCTATAATGTTTTATAACATAAATGGAAAGTTTTAATAATAATAATAATAATAATAATAATAATAATAATAATAATAATAATAATAATAATAATAATAATAATAATGAGAAAGGAACCCCCCCCCCCCCTCTCTCTTGTTCTCTTCTATTATTTTTTTTTATTATTTATAACATAGTGGAGACATGCAATGAAGGGGATTGGTTCCATGGGAGGTGCTAATTTTTGAAAGACGTATTTTGTTTCTTTCACTTTTTTCTCTCATAACACAATAGCACAAGTAAAAAGGTTTTATCCTCTCCTCTCTTTTCTCTCTTGGACGACCAAGAGTAAGAACACAAGTCAAGATGAAAGTTCCTCTACTCACTCTCCCTCTCTTTCTCTCTCTAGATTTGGCCAAGAGTAAGGGAACCAAGGAGAAGATACAAGTGTGAAAATTCTAGCTAGAAGTGGTGTTTGTTGGAAAGCTTGGGGTATGCTAGCTTAAGGAGCTTCATATTCAAGTTCTTACCATCCTTATCATCATCATCTCCTTCCTCTTCCTTGGATTTTAAAGGTAGCTTTAACATGCATAGACTTATAGTGACATGCATGTGTTTGATAGTATATGTTTCGTATTTGGATCCGGGCTTGGGTTTTGCATGTGTAAAATTGGTTTTATTCATATCAAATTAACAAGATTTAAAACTTATATACGCTGCGTTTTTCTTAAAATTGGGATTTTATGACTTTGATAATCTTTTTAAAACCCAACAATGGCATCAAGAACCGCTTATACGGATGCATGCTTTATTAGACCCAAAATTTTCGGGTTTATGGTGGGGTTTTACCATATGGCTGAAAATTTTAAGGGTTTTGGTTACCCCATGGTTTTTCAAGATAATACTTTACATGCATATGGTAATCTTGAAAAACTAAGTCATTTGGATGATTGTTTACTTTGTTTGGACAAAAACCCAAAACTTTCGGTTTTGGTTTGTTTGGCCGAAAGTTTCAAGGGGTGAAGGGGAACCACTTTGGGTCTTGTGTTATTGCATATTTGGATATGTAATAGAAGTTCATAACCTAGCCATGGCCTTGTGTTTGGTTGAATGATTGTGTTGATGTGTTTGCTCATTCAAGTGGTTGTTTGTTCATTCGATATGGTTGTAATATTTATTTGGGTTTGTAATCTATTTATTTATTTCAATTGGTTTGTAATAATAAGTAGATTAGGTGCATTTCGTTTACTAGAAAAATGTATTAGGATATATTTTGTAAAAGAAGATGCAAGGAAGGAAGCCCAAATAAAATGATGGAGACCACAACACGGGGGTGAACACTTGGTGCATTTGGATTCGGGATCAAGTAGGAGTTCACTGACACAAGCATATGTCCTTATGAGTCCCTTAGGAGAGACCTTTTGACACACTTGTCTTCGGCCAACAAGTGTAGTCAGCATTAGGAGGCTATGGTTATGAACTTGTGGTTATATGTTTTATGCTTGAATGGTTGATTTACTTTTATTTGTGTTATTGCAATGTGGTTTGCTAACAACTTAAAATCAACAACTAGCATAAAATTGGTTTCTTAGAAATCGTTAGGTAATAAAAAATGGTTTTATTAAAGTCTAATGATTTCATAATAAAATGGGTTTTATTAATAGGAACTTTGAAAATGAGTTTTTCAACTAAGTACCATACATTTGAATGCATGCAAATGAAAGGTACATAAAATGTTTTCTAATCTAGAATTTTGAAAACTAAAATTCCTTTTATAAAATAAGTTGAACACCATCCTTTTATACGACACTCGAATCACTTGGGAACTCGATGTGGGATAAAGGTCAACTAACCGCATTAGAGGAAACTTGTGAGTTTGAGGTGGGTTTGCCATATTTGTGGGATAAAGGTCACCTAACCGCTTGTATGTGTAACCTCACATGTGTGTATAAGTAGGACGACTTAAATTGGAAACCATGTGAATAGGGTCACCGAAGCATGGTGTACAATGGTGTTGATGGGATTAAACATGCCAACTAAACATAAGATGTTTAATCGATCCCATAAAACTAGAAGTTGCTAAGGGTTGCAATCATCGAACATTGACTACCTTGTTAATTTAAATAGTAGGATAAAGGTCACCTACCTACTATTTGAATGTAATGTTGGGTTCTAGATTTTAATCATTAATTGTCTTGGAGACATACATGGTATTAACGACAAAAATTATTGATATCAAAAATACAAAATTGAGCTTTGTTATATTTGTAGATGGCCGCAATCAACAATCCACCTAATGTTATTATCCCACCCGTTAATAACCTATCACTAAGATCTATTCTCGATAAGGATCGTCTAAACTATACCAACTTCATGGATTGGTATCGAAGCTTGAGAATCGTTCTCAAGCAAGAAAAGAAATACTATGTATTTGAGGATCCTATTCCCGAAGAACCTAGCATTGACGATGTGTAACGTCCGTTAATTTTTGTATAAAGGGCGCATGCCTTGTAAGTTTGTATTTTCAACCGGGACTTGTTCTAACATCTTCAAGAACCTCTGGATCGTTCTCATTTATTAATTTCCTAACCTTTATCCAAGTTATCACAATTTCCAACTTCAAGGAAATAGAGTGTTTGATTTAGTTTTATATCACAAAACCCTAATCCTTCCTCCCTCCCTTCAGCCAATCGGACCTTAGAGAAGCTCTCAAGCCGTCGTTTTTTTCTTTTTCCAGCTATAATCAATGTGTTAAACTTCAATTCAAGGTTAGTCTAACGTCCATGCAAATCTTTTTAACCATGAAACCCTTTATTGAACACGTTAGGGTTGAGTTTTGGTTATAACGATTTCTGACAGATTCGTACTTGTTTATTGTTTGGTCTATAACTCGATGAAAATACATTGTTTTTGATCGATTCTTGTTTCTATGATGTTCTAATTTTAGTCTAGTTTCCAGAAAGGTATGATATGCAATTTTTGGACGAGCTTTGAATGCTTTTTATGATTTTATAAGATCGAGTGTCGAAGCTGATGTGGGATGACGGATTCTGGTCTGTCTTCCCGAGATCATAACTCTTTTTCGACAAGTCCAAATTGGTTGGTTCCACTTCTGGAAGTTAGTTTTTTGAGTTAGGAACCAAACACAATTGGAATCGTATAATTTGGTTGGGTAATGATTTTTATAAAAATAAAACCATTTTGTTGCGCAGTGAAATTGCTGCACATACCTTTGTGTGTTGGAGGAATTTTTATGATTTTTGTGTCCACTAGAAAATATAATAAAAATATATTTATAAACCTATTAAATTTATTAAATTCTGGTAAAAATTTAATAATTTATTTCAAAGGTTATCCTATGTAAATAAATGCATCTTCGCATGCTAAAATCTGCACGTTTTACTTGTCATTGATCGATAAGTTCGTTTTAGGCTTAACCGGTGGATGTTCAATTGTGTTCTTGTCGGGGCTGTTTGAAGTGAGTTGTTGCACCAACATCTTCCTAGGTATGTATAGTATTACATACTTTAAAATTATGCACATTGGTGTTAGTTTGATTGGTCAAATAGTTGTAGTTTGAAAGATAGTTTTCGGTTGGCTAGAATGGTAGATTGTTGCGTTTAACACGAGGGTTGAGGTAATTAACGACCAATTCAGTTCGGGTGACCTTGGTTTGATGTACGGGCG
This sequence comes from Bidens hawaiensis, assembly GCF_021521415.1. Lineage (NCBI taxonomy): Eukaryota > Viridiplantae > Streptophyta > Magnoliopsida > Asterales > Asteraceae > Bidens > Bidens hawaiensis. The sequence goes on from NW_027504869.1 coordinate 604,865, forward strand.
GTTGGAAAGTTTTTTTTATAAGTGATGGGGCTGAATTGGTTGTCGGTTACTCAAATGGGTCGGTACAATGCGTATTCGCGTTTATTGAATAGTTAGAGCGTTGTATTTGCGAATTACCGACCCATTCGACTCGTGTAGCGTCGTGTGGACTCGTTGGCTGTGAATTTATCATAATGGGTCCACACGGGGCTGATTTGGATGTTAGTCTCCTAAACAACTCTTAAACGCGCGTGTTAGTATCACCTAGTGCTTCCGGGGATAATTTGGGAATTCTTTACTCCCGGGAGTATCTATGGGTTGTGTTGGTAAACCTAAGGCCCCGGGGGCTGTTATGATTGAGTATGATGAGGTTGAGGCTTTAGGTAACTTGAACTATGTTAGAACGCCTTGTAGGATAAACGAGTCGGTTCGGTACCATTAGTAATTCTTGTTCGTAATCCGACAGGCTTTTGAGTTGCGGGAGTACTTAAGGGTCCTTTAGCACGTTGTGATTGTGTGCCTCGTGTCAGGTGAGTTCATGATGCCTGCTTTACTCTTTCTTTACGTTTTTGGGCTAGCATACACACCACATTACAGTTTTATCCGACTATACTCGTTTAAACTAATTGAATGGTTTTTATATGGCCTTGTGATTGTGGGTTCATGAAAATATGGGTGAATTATATTCTATGCCTTAGAGTCAGAATATTTGAGGCTCGCTTATGGATATATATTTTATAAGGTTATAGATGTTACTTATGGTCTAGACTCAAGGATATAGGCTTACTCGTATTGTAGTAAGTCATGAGATGATATTTATAAATGTGTATGCAGGTGTTTCTTTATGACCATAGGTTTACTTTCATGATGATATGTTTGGGATGATATACACACACACACACACACACACACACACACACACACACACACACACACACACACATATATATGTATACGCGTGTTTATACATGCGTTATTGTATGGCCAATATTTGGCGATGTTAATTAGTCGTTATCGACTAAGGATATTTGGGTATGCCTACTTCGTGTTTGCATACGGATGGATGGTGATCTTGGCCAGGCCAAACCATACTACTCAGGTTCTTAAATCCTGTGGCGGGCCCTGAAAAGCCCGTGAGGGGGGAGGCCCGTGTGGCATGATCACCATCGGATGAGATGTTACGTGTTTGGGTTGTACGTGTGCTCTACCCTGATGTTATTATTTGGATGATATTTATAGGGATATAAATATATGGATGTATATAGATGTCTAAGTATGAATACTTAGTGTTGATGGCCTAACTGTTCATATCCTGTATTATATTTTAGACTCTTGGAATGTTTTATAATCCTGTTTTTTTATATGTAAATGTGACATCCGTGGCAAAACCGAGTACACCTTAGTACTTACAAACTCGAATAAGCGTTTAACCGCTTATTGCGTAACGAACAAACGAATAACCAAACGGGGCTGGTTATGGTCCGGATATCACGGGATGCCATCTATAAGTGATATACAATCTATGCAAGCTAAAATATTAGTAATATGGCTTTAGTTCGATAGCAAACAAGTTAAACGAAAACATGCTCGTTTAACTACCCGCTATAGATTTAAACGCGAAAGATAGTTACAAACCAAGAATTGTATCATCCGTTAAGCCGAAAAAGACTTACCAAACACTTATATGAAATGTTTTAAGCGATCCGTGAAAATATTTTCGATTTTTACAAACTTATAGTATGTTTTTATAATTTTACACAAAACTAGCCGAAAAACACTCGTTTTCGCTCCGTTTGTCGCACCCGATATAGTTTTGTGGCCAAAAACCGAACCCGAAATAAATTTGGACTCGGCATTTCACGTTCGGGCATGTAAATCAAGAAAACTTAGCCAAATGGGCCCAAAAGGGGGCCCAACAAGCCCAGCCCGCCGAAAAAGACTTTTTTACCCTTGGTTTTCCTTTAAATATTAAACAAGTTTAAGATATTTTGTGAAATCATTTTCATGAGAATTCTAGACACAAGCAGCTCTCCATCAAAACCCAGCAAGAACTAGGTAAAGATATCATAAATAATCGATTTTCGGCTCGTTTAAACTCGATTAATATCATATAAACATAGCTTGATTGCCAAAAATCATTCCTAACCATGTAAAAACCCTAAAAATGGTCCATAAACATGTTTTGATCATACACATGGTGAGGAACCTGTTATAATAGTTTTTTCGGCCATAAACACGGATTAAAGGGTTGAAACGGCGTTTTTACGGTTCCGAAGTTCGTTTTTATGCATTAGCCGAAACCCTAAGTTAAGGGCTGTTATGTTGATGAAAAATTTCTTGGTTTGTGATATAGGTCTTGCATCTAGCTTGCATAGAAGCACAGGAACCTGAAAACTTGGTTAGAAAGTCGGAAAACGAGCCAAACCCGCTAAGGTAATGCCGAAACACTCGCTTATGGGATGTTTAGGTTAAGGTTGTGATGTGCATATTGTTAGGCCTTGAAATTTTGTAGGGACATTAGGGACCATGTCAAGGAGTCCCTGTTCAGATTTGGTAATATTTTGACCATCCGAGAATATTTGGCGAATTTATTACCGAATTGGGATGTTTATTTGGGAATAATAGCTAAAATACTTCAAAAATTAAGAAATTTTTCTAGGAACTCAGATTTGATGTATTTTAATCACATTTGAATTTTGCTATCATTTGGAGAAGTCTAAAGGTATTTTGTGTATATGCCTTCGTGTGAATTTTTATAGCCGAATTTGTGTCGAAAAGAATATCGCATGAGCTTTTTACATTCTGGAAAACATACAGGTTATATTGGGACATGATTTGAGCATTTAGGAATTTTTGTGGAATTTTTGAAAATTTTTTGGGGTAAACGGACCATTTTCAGGCGAAATATAGCTGATAAAATGAATTTTTATAAATTAATAAATCAGTAAATAATTCCAGAAATATTTTTATAAAATCTACATATTTTAATTAATAAGTGGTTAAATTTTCATAATTTAATGATTAACGGTTAATTAATTATGCTAATTTAAAGATTAAACAAATTCAGTTTTTATAAAAACCGGCAAGTTCGCGACTAGCGAACCTGCGGGAATATCAAAACACCAAGAGTGATCAAAAATCATATTTTCGGATTAATTAAGTAAAAACGAACGTTTCTATGAGAAACCTGGACAATCCGGGTGGATTGTGCGCGTTTCTTCTCAAATCAAACTGAATAAACGGAAACGGGCCCCGTGGCTAATCCGGGACCCCAGTATGTGATCTTTCTTTATAACTTAATCATTTTATTAACCAATACATTTACCCAAGCTTATTTTCCCATAACTGTTTTCTGAACGCGTAAACGAACAACTTGGCCCAGCTGGGAAAACGAGAATCTGAGCCAAGTTCGGTTTTAAGTATTAGACATTGAACAACATCACAACCTAAGCCTATTGCCACTTTCTGGGCATTCCAGCTATACCAAGATTAGTTATACAGCCCAGTTTAGTACTGAGATTATAATAAAATTAAAATATTAATATTATTATAATATGGACTATTGGGAGTAAGTGATAGCAAAGGAAACGAACCCTGAGCTGACCTCGCACTGAGTGCCTACAAAATTGTCAATTTCATGTCCCCACTCTTTAAACTATTTTATGAACTTTTGGGGTGGAAAGCTTGTTTATACACGTTATCTATCTGAAAACGGATCAGGATATAAAATATCTGAACATTTATATATGAAAAGTCCCTACAAACATAATGATTGACTATGTGCTGATGAAAGAGATTATTATCGTTGATTTATATATTGAGTGGAGATAATACGAATTGCAAAAACATAATGAAATTACACGTGACAACATGTTTATACAAACACGTTATGTAATGTTAAACATAACTAATTTGGGAGACAACATGGTCTGTAATGGCCATGGGGATAACATGGTCTGTGATGATTATGGGGCTATTGTGGGCGGAAGGGGGGTCACAATAGTAATAAACTAAAGTTGAGTATGGCCTATGAGCCAAGTTCTGCTGCAACTTATAAACTAAAGTTGAGTAAGGCCTATGAGCCAAGTTCTGCTGCAACTTACTAAACTAAAGTTGAGTATGGCCTATGAGCCAAGTTCTGCTGCAACTTACTAAACTAAAGTTGAGTATGGCCTATGAGCCAAGTTCTGCTGCAACTTATAAACTAAAGTTGAGTATGGCCTATGAGCCAAGTTCTGCTACAACTTATTAAACGAACTAACTTGATTATGACATGAATGTTAAGAAAAAAATGTGATTATGCGTATTGTGGGCGGATGGGGAGCCACAGTATTTGGTGATACGTGATAAATACTATATGTGTATATGTGTCTATATACATGCTATGTGATTAGCCGTAGGAAATGCTATGTGTAGAATATACTAATTATTTGCGTGTACACTATATAATGTTTGAGTTTACGTGGAATCATTGTGGGTGGAAGGGGGACCACAGTGGTTGAAGTTAACGCGGAACCGTTGTGGGCGGAAGGGGGGCCACAGTGGTTGAGTTTATGTGGAACCGTTGTGGGAGGAAGGGGGTCCAGAGTGGTTGGTTAAACACGGAAATTGGAAACAGGTAGTACGAACAAACAATCACGATTTTACCGAAATTTCGAATTTATATTATAAACTTACATGTGTGCATATGCACACACAAGGATATGGCTGTACATATTTATACAAACGTAAATACATATTTTTACATACGCACGTACATACAAACTATGACTGTGTGGTACGCAGAACTGATTTCGTTAAACTTATGAAACTCACCAACTATTCGTAGTTGACATATTTTAACATGCTTTTAAGGTAATCAGATATGAGAAGTAATTTCTTGTGCGTTACGTGTCTAATTGGTGACTGATGTCATGGGCATTTGAGTTAGAAGTAAAGTAATTGAAGAACCGGTTTGATTGTATCACCTAGTTTGTAAAAGATGTTAGAACGATATAATATATTGTAAATTAGTTAGTAATGTTTCTTTATGAACAATGTATTTGATACCAGTTGTATCTGTTGCATTTCCGTTTTACGCTTCCGCAATTCGCTTAACGGGTTGTGACAGAAGTTGGTATCAGAGCCATTGGTTATAAAGAATTAGGTTATCCCATAGGATACCTCTAATATAACCGTAGGCTTGATTATCACTGGGAAAGTTAATAATGAGTAACGATAGATACTGATGGACGCCGGGATGAACTCGGAGGGCAAGTGAGTTATTATGGTCTGTAACGTAATAACCGACTTGCTTGTATGAGGAAATTCGGGGAGAAGTCGCGGAACATATTGATAGGTAAAAATGGCAACATACGTGCATAAAGGTGATGTGGAGTATATATGAAATGTGCATACGTGCTTATCTGAGACGAGGTATAGGGATATGTGTACGTACGGTACTACCGATGATATTGAATCTTATTGTATTAAATATTATATTCGGTTAGAATCAATATTAATTCCTATTATGATTAAAATTATACCGTATCAAAATTTATATTATATTTTTTTTATAATTAATATTATACCTTCTCATAACAAATAAAATATTTAGTTTCAGTACTAATTAATAATATCCTTTACGCTGATCTAAACTATCAAGTAACGTTTTCTTCTGATTAACCATTGCACCGAAAGATGTCAAGATCGGGTAGCTTTACGACAGATGAAGAACCGGTGTTGCTTGTGAGTGGGAATATAAGAATGCTTTAACAAGTTTAACTAAGTCTGGTGATGTGACGGAACCACTAAGGGGCTTAATATGGAAGGCCCGTGAAAGAACCATGGGAGGCGTGTCTTACAGACAATGATTTCAAGAATATATATATATATATATATACACACACACATATAATACCTCTCAGCATGGGTCTAACCTTTATTTTATGTACTCGTTTCTTTGACATTAAACTAAACTATTTTCTGGTCATCCTTCGATTTCTGTTGTTTGAAAAACAAACACCATCCCTGAGGGAAATACTTAGTGATGAATCTAACTTATTGAATTATAAATATAATAACTACTTTATTGAGTCCCTAATTCTACAAATAGACGGTAACTACCAGTACATATAATGTATTAATGATATTTCAAAAAGAAATATTAATAATAATAATTTCCTTTACATATCATCAGTATAACTAATTCTGATGAACCTCCTTAACTAGCAAACTCTTCGAATCATCTATGTTCGACAACCTTCAACCTCTCCTATATTACGCGGTTTTCAATTGATTATTGTAAAATGAAAACCCCATAATCACGAAATGATGACGTGCCCCGACTGGAATGGAACCTACTTACCTCCAACCAGTAAACTACTACTTTTTTTAAGTTCGACATGCCTACGAAAACTGAATGACCTGGCGAAAGAATATATTTTACCATATTAGTTAACAAACATTCAGAAGTCAGGTGGAATATACACATGCATTCCCATTATAACGTACTGATTAAACTTGTAACGAGCAAATATCTACCTACGGGAGAGACCGAACAAAAACAGCTTCCCAATAATGGGATCGTATCGGAACAATTGTCGTACAAGTTGTGAACTATTTATAATTGTTATAACGCGTGCTTTGATAGGTAAGGATAGTACGATATTGTCGTGTATAGCTTCTGATATTCCATACAAGCATATGGTGGTGCGCTATGCTAATATGGAGGACGATTTGGGCATTTTTAATACAAACATTGACCCCTATTGGATTAAAATTTCTTGTCATGAGATGACAACTTTTAATATATATGCAAACTTTGGCTGTTGTTAAGCCAATTTTACGTACTATCCTTAGTATTCAAACTCGAGAACAAACCCGTGTGATATATACGTGCTAAATGAAATACTTGATTACTTCTTATTGTAATTCCTTTTGTGATTATTAGCGTATGTGAATTTTGTTAATTGTGGGATAATCGGTTATTGTTATAGAATGGCCCAAGAAAGTAAACACGTTGTTAGAGGTAAATATAGCCAAGATGATCGCTCGACAACTACAAAAAGTACTTCCGACAATAGTAGCACAATTCACTGCTGGTATCCATACAACTATGAATACAAATCAAGTGCCGAACGCTAACGCGGCCGTAAATACTAATCCCCCGACAAATACTAATACAACCACAAATGCTCCCCCGATAAATACTGATACTATCACAACTAATACTCCCCCGTTGAATACCAATATTACTTTCATAATGATAATCTCCCACCGAACTTGAACAATAGTTGATACAATCAAAATCCCCCGCAACACGGATATCAACTTAAGAACTTCATGCTATGTAAACCTATGGAATTTAGCGGTACTGAAGGACCAAATGGACTGGTAAAGTGGATCGAAAAGATTGAATCCATCATTAATATCACTAACTGTCCACCAGATTGTATTGTCAAATTTGCTACTTCTACATTTGTAGACCACCCGCTAATGTGGTGGAATACTGTTGTGCAAATTCGAGGACAAGAGGCAACCAATTCGATCCACTAAGTGTATCTTTGTAGGATATCCCAAAGATTCTATGGGATATTATTTCTACAACCCAACCAAGTAAAAGGTATTTGTTGCTCGAAAGGCCGAGTTCTTGGAAACTAAGTTCCTTATGGAAGGTACTAGTAGAATGGTGGAACTCGAGGAGGATCGAGAACCACAAGCCAATACACGTTTGGTTGATACTAGCAATCAACAAGAGGATGTTGATAATGATCAAATGGTTGATCAAGACACACAAAACGTTCGTAAATCCGGTAGAATTAGTCATCCACCCAAAAGATATGGATTTTTCATGGATGGATGCTATGTGCTAGATTACGATGAACCCACCATATACCGTGATGCAATGTTACAATCCGATTGTGACAAATGGCTTGAAGCCATGAACGTTGAGATGAAATCCATTCATGACAACCAAGTATGGGATTTGGTTGAACCACCTCTTAATTCAAAACCGGTTGGAAGTAAGTGGGTTTTCAAGAAGAAAAACGATATCCATGGAAACTTGGATACTTATATAGCAACACTTGTAGCAAAAGGTTTCACTCAAACTCAAGGGGTTGACTATGATGAAACTTTTTCTCCCGTAGCAAGGCTAAAGTATATTAGGATATTGTTTGCCATAGCCGCACATTATGACTATGAGATATGGCAAATGGATGTCAAAACCGCTTTTCTAAATGGGCATCTTGAGGAAGATGTCTATATGGTTCAACCCGAGGGTTTTGTCGATCCACAACATCCTAACAAAGTATGCAAGTTAAAGAAATCATTCTATGGATTGAAACAAGCATCTAGAAGTTGGAATCACCGTTTTGATGAAGAATTTAAGAAATTTGGATCATCAAGAATGGTGATGAAGCTTGTGTGTATAAGAAAGCTAGTGGGAGCATCTTACCTTCTTAGTATTGTATGTTGATGACATACTACTATTTGGGAATGACATTCCAACCATGAAAGGTGTAAAAGCATGGCTTGGAAGTTGTTTTTCTATTAAGGATCTTGGTGAAGCCGCCTATATTTTGGGAATAAAGATCTATTTGGATAGATTAAGGAGGTTGAGAGGTTTAAATCAAAGTGCATACATTGACAAAATCTTGAAAAGGTTCAAGATGGAAAACTCTAAGAGATGTTTTGTACCTATTCAAAGAGGAACAATATTGAGTACATCTCAATGTCCAAGCTCAAAGGATGAGCAAGAGAAAATGGATAGAATCCCATACGCATCGGCTATTGGATCCGTCATGTATGTAATGGTATGCACTAAACCGGATGTGTCACGCGCTTTAAGCATGACAAGTAGCCATTGGATGGCGGTTAAGAGTATATTGAAATACCTTAGAAGGACTAAGGACATGTTTCTAATATACGGTTCAGGTGAGGAGGAACTCATTGTAAAGGGTTACACGGATGCGAGTTTCCAAACCGATCGAGATGATTCTCGATCACAATCGCGATATGTTTTCATTATGACTGGTGGGGTAGTCTCTTGGAAGAGCTCACAGCAAGATGTTGTAGCATTGTCCACCACAGAATTGGAATACATCGCCGCCTCATTGGCAGCTCAAGAAACTGCGTGTATTAGAAAAGTCAATGCCGACCTAGGGTAGTCCGTACCATTCAGGACCCTCTAGAGATCTTTTGTGACAATGAAGGTGCAATTGCTCAAATCAAGGAACCTCGTGCACATCAAAAGACGAGGCACATTGAGCGGAGGTTCAACTACATAGGGGATGAAGTTGAAAAGGGAAAGATATGTATTCGCGAAGTTCACACCAATCAAAACATTGTGGATCCACTCACGAAGCTCCTTGAAAAGCCAAAGCATGAGGGTCATACTTGTGCCTTAAGACTTCGCTATTCTAGTGATTGGATATGATCGAATTTTGTATTTGGATATCGGAACAATTGTTATTTTGATTCATTCATATGATTATGGTTTATGATAATGACATTTTGAGTTATGTTCCATTTTAGCATGTTTAAATCCATGAATAAGTTACTTATTCTAAATGTCCGTAGTCGCTCATATTTGTGGGAACAAATATGAAGGTAAGACTATTATGAACTTGGATTGGTGGATATTCATAAGGTATGAATATAGAGCAAGGGTTGCTGCTAAGGTTCATAGAAATTTATGGGATATAAATATTGGACTGGCCCGCTCTCAAATGTTACTACATGGAATCCTTCGACCTGAGATACATATTGGGTCTTGATATTCACCAAAATTATGCTTTGACTTAGTTCTTAGCTGCTCTGAAACATGACAGTACATAAGTCTATGATCAGGTATAGTACAAGGTGATTGTGAGAGACGTATGTAGTCAAGAGGGGATTTGTCCCTCTTATTCACTGAGAGTGAGATGTCTAAGGTCTGCTAAGTTAAATCAACAGAGAATGATCACTCTGTGTCTCTGGATTTGACATGACATCTGAGGCAAATGGATAAATGATAGATTCACCTAAATCATTTCAAGTATGGGACTTGAAGGGGATGAAGTTATTGATTGGCACTTCGTCATGCGTATTAGGGGTAGTAAACCGTAGTTAGGCGGTATTTTCTACTTGCATCAGTCTTCTACGTATCTTGTGCAAGTGGGAGATTGTTGGACTCGGTATGCCCAAGACACAAATTATTATTGATGTGGCTAGGACGTCATGATCCAAGTCGGGTCATACCCAATAACAAGCTAGACAAACACCAATAATATTTGTTTATATATGATATGATCATAACAAACGAATATTAACACTTGAGTTATTTAGAAAGGGGTTTCTAAATACAATGTACTTGTGAAATAAATAAATCATATGGATGATTTATATTTTGAGAGATAGCTTTCCATAATGTTACTTAAGATGGTTAAGTAACAATATGTGAATAATGGTTACCAAGCATGTCACCTATGATATTTTATAACATAAATGGAAAGTTTTAAAAATAATAATAATGAGAAATGAAGCCCCCCCCCCTCTCTAGTTCTATTATGTTATTTTATTATTATTTATAACATAGTGGAGACATGCAATGAAGGGGATTGGTTCCATGGGAGGTGCTAATTTTTGAAAGACGTATTTTGTTTCTTTCACTTTTTTCTCTCATAAGGGACACAACGTTTGAAAACCGACAGATGAAATCGTGCATATTCATCCATAGGAACGGACCTTAGGGTATTGATTGATAATGGGTATATATCTTGTAGTGGGGTTTACGGACTATGGTTGCTTAAATATCATCATTTTACATCAAATTGATTCTAGGTTTAAGTCAAGTTGGGGTGATTTGGAGAAAATCACATTACGCTTGAATCAAGATTTGAACTAATTCTTTATGATATTTGTGCTTAATCGAACAAATTAAGAAATATCACCGAATGTTCTGAAAAATTTGTGTGAAGATTTTAAGTGGACAAACAATACCAATAATCGACTTAACACCAGTCATAATAAAAGATGGAAATAAAACTGTGATAGATAGAAATTTTGACCAATATGATTCCCTGCTCGACTCCAAAAAATTTGTACTGCTTTGATAGTTTAAGTGTTTACTGCTTTGCTTTGTTTGTTGATTGAAAATTGTCAAAATACAAAAGGATTTTCTTTCTTTTCTACATTCCTTTCGATTTACCGAGTTGACGAATAATATCAAAACATAAAGAAAAAGTGTGTTACCCCAAAAGATTTAAGTTAATCGTGCATAACGTATTCACAACTGGTATCAGTTGGTGTTTTTAATGTAAAAAAATCCGTTTAATTTAAACATTACCGATCTTTGGATGATCGGGTATTTTAATGTATATAATTCTAAACCTAATTATTTTTTAACCATTCAATCAATCAATCAATCATACCCAGTAAAATCCCACCGACAGCAGAGCTATAGGTAGGGTCTGGGGAGGGTGGGATGTAGGCACACCGTACCTCTATCCAAAGGAATAAAGAGGTGGCTTCTAGAGAGACCCTCGGCTCTAAGAACATGTGTATGAAGCAAAAAAAGGAAATCAAAGTTTAACAGTTATATAAAAACTACTACTAATTATAATAATATTAATAAAAAGGTCACAGTTTAACCGCAATATAAAAGCTAATAATAATAATAATAAAATATGTAAGGGAAATACCATTATGGTATGTGACCTAAATAAGTTAAGTCTAAGCCCTAAGGTATTCAATTCTCTCTAAAAATCCTTAACTTTAATTCTACTTCTCCACGAATTCCTATCCTCAACCATGTCCTCGGAGAGGTTTAGGTCTATCAAATCATGCCTAATCCTCTCATCCCAAGTCAATTTCGGTCGTCCTCTACCCCTCCTCCCCTCTATAGTAATGTTTTCTACGGATCTAACAGGATTCGTCGTCTGTCTTCTCTTTACATGTCCAAACCATCTCAATCTCCACTCTCTTATCTTGTCTGCTATGTTCGCCACCCCTAATCTCTCGCGAAGCACAACGTTTCTTATTCTGTCTAGCCTTGTGTGCCCACACATCCAACGTAGCATTCTCATTTCTGCTACCTCCATCTTCCCCACTTGTGCCTTCTTGATGGCCCAACAATCTGTTCCATATAGCATTGCAGGTCTAACTGCCACCCTATAGAATTTTCCCTTCAGATTAGTCGGGAAACTCTTGTCGCATAATATACCTGTGGCTGCTTTCCATCTACACCATCCTACCTGAACTCGGTGGGTCACATCACTGTCTAATTCCCCATCGCTCTGTACAAATGATCCTAAATACTTGAACTTCGTTACCTGCGGGACCACCTGCCCTTCAATTGTGATGTGTGCGTCTTCACTGTCGTTTATCTCACCAAAATCACAGTGTAGGTACTCCGTCTTAGATCGGCTAATCTTTAAACCTTTTGTCTCTAAGGTTGTTCGCCACTCCTCAAGCCTCATGTTTAGATCTTGTTTTTTCTCAGCAAGTAACACAATATCGTCTGCGAACATCATGCACCACGGGAGAGTCCCCTGAATCGACTTTGACAACTCATCCAAGACTACTGCAAAAAGAAACGGGCTCAACGCTGACCCCTGGTGAAGACCTACCTCTACAGGAAAGAAATCAGTATCCCCCACTGGCGCACGGACACTTGTTTCACTCCTGGTATACATATCCATAATTATCTCTATGTATTTCCTGGGCACTCTTCTACCCTCCAAGCACTCCTAGAGCACCTGTCGTGGCACACTGTCGTAGGCCTTTTATAGGTCAATAAACACCATATGTAGATCACGCTTCTTCTCCCTATACTTTTCCATTAATCTTCTTATAAGGTGTATTGCCTCTGTGGTGGAACGCCCCGGCATGAAGCCAAATTGGTTGACCGTAACCTGAGTTTCTCGTCTAAGTCTAACCTCAATCACTTTTTCCCAAATAATAATGAATTAATTATTTTTTAATTGAATATTTAATTCATTATTGAAACCCTAATTGGTTTTAATAATTATTTAAATCCTTAATGAGATTTTGTCTCATTCGCTAAGGATATTTGATGATTCGTTAACATTGGTTTAATGAGTGTCAAGCCTTTTGTTATTTAAACCTAACAAATGAGTATCTCATTCGTTATAATGACATTCGCTTCCGTTGTGCATAACGAATGGAATGAATTGATAGTGTATCATTCGTTAAAATTTTAACGAATGACTCTGAGATTCGTTATAAAGTTATCGAATGGAAGAGTAAAAGTATTATTCTTTAAAGTGTTAACGAATGTGAGTCTTATTCGTTTAAAATCATGAACGAATAAGATTGTAAATTAGCGAATGAGGCCATTTGTAAGTTCAAATTTGAACGAATGACCTCGATGGGCGTGAAATTATTAGGATTTATAATCCCAATGCCAGACGAATGACCCTTCATTTGCCTATTTCCTGTTTCATTGCCACCATAAACGAACTATTGCAAAATTTTTCTAGAATCTTTTGCCTGCATATTTGTTCAATTTATTGATATTTTCTTGTTCTACAGGTAATGGCGATCTCAATGATATGATATTCATGAAATTTCATCTGTGTTTTAGTGGTTAACTGAATAATTTGATATTTGTATATCAAACGAACATTTCACAACTCTCTAAACTCATATTTTGATCAAAATTAGTATCGATGATCATTGATTAATGTAGTAAAACGATTTTCGACCATCGTCATTGGGTTTAATTGTGAAAATTGTTGGGAAATTAACTGATTCATCGATGATATTCATCATTTTTTACTGTAATTAGTCAAAATTAATGGTAAATTTGACTTCTGATAGTGAAATGGATAATTAACTCACATTTGTTATTCTTGTAATGAATGATAAAGACAGATTCGTTAAATCATTAACGAATGACTATCTAATTTGCTAGGGTAGCGAATAGATAGTCAAACTTATAACGAATAAGAGTAACGAATCAAAGTTGATTCGTTAAAGTAATAATTATTGATTCGTTATTATAACGAATGTCTTAATGTATAAGGATGGTTCGTTATAAGTAACGAATGTAAGCCATTAGTTTTATAACGAATGTCTCATTCATGTAATCTATTGTAACAAATGAGCTGCTTATTCGTTAGCTAGTACAATATTTTTAATATTTTACTAATAGTTTATTCTTGATTAAACAGAAATGGCTGACGAGATCATTCAAAACCCTGTTCTCGAGCAAAAATCCAGAGGCTAATACTGAACAACAGCCTCAAGCTCAAGATCAAGGTGAACCTGAGCAAGCTCCAATTCTATTGTCGTCGAACAAAAGCCATAACATCTGTGCCTTCCTAGAGACTAACTTTGAAGATTCACCTATTTTTGGAGGAATGATCAGCTTCTTAATATGTTCCAGGATTTACAAGGCTATCTCAACCCAGACTTTGGTTTACCAAAGCATTATACGAGCTTTTTAGGATACTGTTAGTTTTAACGAGGCTGAGAACCAGATCGAAGCAGTTATTCAGGAGAAACGTGTAGTGATTGATGTGGGGGTTGTTCGAGATGTTTTGGGTTTTGTTAAACAAACCGTTCAATTTCTCTTAATTTGTTATTTATCACTTGAAGGAGAATCTCACTAGCAGTCACAAGTTTCTTATCTATCCGAGATTTCTGCAGCTGATGATTAATGATCTCCAACCGACATTGGTTAAAGATCCAGATGATGTTTTGAAGCTAGACCATATGGGTGCTGAGACAGAGATGTTTACGATCTTACCGTGGTCAAAGTGTTCAAGATCGGCCGAGGTATAAACATCTTATTGGCCATCTTGCCAATATTGATTGTGAAGCACCACCTAATGATCGTTGGGCTCAAGATGATTCGGATTCTGAGCGTGAAGGTGGTGGTGATGGTGGAAATGGTGATGATGGTGGTGATGGTGGTCCAGGACCACATGCTGAGTTAACGTATGAGTAGAAGCGTAAATGGAAAGGCAAAGAACCTATGGTGGAAAGGGCGGAGAAACCGAAGAAGCAAAGGGTGAGACGTGGGTCAGGTATTGAGATTCCGAGTCAACCTTTTGAAAGATCGACTCCACCGGTATCTATTTCAGATCCTATTTCTACTTCTCCTATGCCTCAGAGTATTCCGAGATCTCCTGTTCCTATTGTTACTCGATCTCCAACTCCTGTTCAGATGCCAATTTCTCTAGTGGCTCCATCAATGACTTTGACGACTACTTCAGTAGCTGATCCATATTTTGGAGATGTGTTACAGACTGTATTGGCACGCATGACTCTCCACATCCGACTACTCCAGCTACACCAGTTACTCCTACAATGTTGCAACGACCTGAGCACTCATTCATGGCGATTAATCGTCCTCAGGGTCCTATGCAACCTGTGCATCCGAATTTTTGTAGTAGGTCTCCTCAAGCTCAATGGTTTCATATGATGAATCTGTTGGACTCAGTATACCCAAGACACAAATTATTATTGATGTGGCTAGTACGTCATGATCCAAGTCGGGTCATACCCAATAACAAGCTAGACAAACACCAATAATATTTGTTTATATATGATATGATCATAACAAATGAATATTAACACTTGAGTTATTTAGAAAGGGGTTTATAAATACAATATACTTGTGAAATAAATAAATCATATGGATGATTTATATTTTGAGAGATAGCATTCCATAATGTTACTTAAGATGGTTAAGTAACAATATGTGAATAATGGTTACCAAGCATGTCACCTATAATGTTTTATAACATAAATGGAAAGTTATAAAAATAATAATAATAATAATAAAAATATTAATAATAATAATAATAACAATAATAATAATAATAATAATGAGAAAGGAAGCCCCCCCTTCTCTTGTTCTCTTCTATTATTTTATTATTATTTATAACATAGTGGAGACATGCAATGAAGAGGATTGGTTCCATGGGAGGAGCTAATTTTTGAAAGACGTATTTTGTTTCTTTCACTTTTTTCTCTCATAACACAACAACACAAGTAAAAAGGTTTTATCCTCTCCTCTCTTTTCTCTCTTGGACGGCCAAGAGTAAGAACACAAGACAAGAGGAAAAATCCTCTACTCACTCTCCCTCTCTTCCTCTCTCTGGATTCGGCCAAGAGTAAGGGAACCAAGGAGAAGATACAAGTGTGAAAATTCTAGCTAGAAGTGGTGTTTGTTGGAAAGCATGGGGTATGCTAGCTTAAGGAGCTTCATAGTCAAGTTCTTGCCTTCCTTATCATCATCTCCTTCCTCTTCCTTGGATTTTAAAGGTAGCTTTAACATGCATGGACTTATAGTGACATGCATGTGTTTGATAGTATGTATTTCGTATTTGGATTCGGGCTTGGGTTTTGCATGTGTAAAATCGGTTTTATTCATATCAAATTAACAAGATTTAAAACATATATCCGCTGCATTTTTCATAAAATTGGGATTTATGACTTTGATAATCTTGTTAAAACCCAACAGAATCTGCTGCATGTCCAAAATACTCAGATGCAAGCAGAAAGAGCTGCTAATGAGTTAGCACAGAGGAATATATATAGACATATTCAGTTCGTTCAACAAGAAAACAGGGAACTTAGAGCCCTTGTTGCTGCTCAGGGGGAGAGACTTGACAAGCAAGATGAGATCATCCTTCAGCTCACGTGCAAAGATGACAAGTTGAAGAAATTAAGGAATGATGAAGATGATCAGGATGGAGAAGGTGGTGTTGATCAACAACCGGGTGGTAGTTCTGCACGGTCACCAGGTAATAAGGCTGATACGAGTATTGATGGTGGGTCTGATGGGAATAATATGCAGATGGTGCCATACAAGGATTACACGAGAGCCAAACCGATTGACGTTATACCAGCTAACATGCTTTTGTTTGTGGGTATGGACGGGATTGTGTACAGTATGGTTAATGCTGATGAGATCGAAGAGGGTGAGTTTGTTGATCACTCGTTGACTAAAGAAAAAATTGCCCTACTTCTGGATCTAAATGAGGACGAGGTTGAGGAACTTGGGAAGATAGTTGAGGTTTATATTGATTTTGAAGAAAGTGTGAATCCAGGCATTCCACGTGGGAATGTGCCTGAATATGAAGAAGTAGAGGTAGAAGACGTGACTGTTGAGGAGTATCCTAAATTCTACACAGACAATAACAACGATTCAGGTATTCCATTCTTTACTACATAACACTTTGATTCAGCAGAACAACGTTTATGAGAAGAACGAGAGAGATGGAATAGAGAAGCAGAAACAAGTCACCTGTCTGCAAAAGAGAAGAAGCGTAAACGTGCTTTGGTTGGTATGTTTGAACATGATGTGAAGTGGATGAATAAGATGATCGAGACCTTTCGGTATCACGAACAGGAGGAAGTCAAATTAGCGAAGGCCCGAGCATCTACATACCAGATGAAGAAGTACAAGACTGTCAAAGATGTGAAGGGTGATTTGATCGCTTGGCAGTATGATTCAGAGCTTAAGGTATATATTGTAAACTGTGAACATGGTATTTATTATTTCAAGCACCCACACGATATTTTATCCAAGCCAAGATGGGATGTTAGAACACTAGCCAACAGACCGTTTGTGAATCAAGGTAAAGATATATGGGCTTAGTGGTTCTATGCACATCTACAACATCAAACTTGTTACGGTTTCAAGTTCTTCAAGCCACAAGTGCCGACACACATGTATATAGATGAAATTGATCCTCGCACTGGCTGGAGAAAGATGATCTTACAGGTAAAGCCGCCGAAGACTATGAAGAGGGCACCTATGAAGATATTCCCTAAGAGTCTGTTCACCACGTTCAACAGATGGTATTACGACAACCAGACTGGTGAAGCGGTTATTGTATTGGGCACTGGGTCTAACACAAGGATTATACGTGTGATCGATCCGATGTGGCTTGTTAACTTATCTGAGTCTGACAACACGCATTATTTCATAGTCAGATCAGATTTGCTAACGTAAGCGACTACGTTCTTGTGATGCAGTTTCAGTGAGTTGTTCGAGTTTGCTATGCATTCAAGATTCACAGTTGCACCGACTAGAAGACTAAGATGTTCCAGAAATAGAGAATAAAGAGCTCGAGATGAGGGGGAGTTTGTTGATACACGTTTTGGATGTCTTGGTCTTTATTAGTTTATTATTGTAATTCTATTATAATGTAAGGGCTATTTGTGTAAATATGCCATTCGGTCTTTTGTAAGATACATTCGTTACTCTGTAATGAATGTATTACATTCGTATTAATGTAAGCTCATTCGTTAACCAAGTTTAACGAATGTTGGGCCATTCGCTTAGTTTAATGTATTAATGAATGAGTTTGTTCATTCATTAGGTTAATGTAATGAATGACACATTCGTTAAGGATATGTTAATGAATGTTCTAGAAATAGAGAATCATGAGCTCGAGACATGGGGGAGTTTGTTGATACAAGTTTTGGAGGTCTCGGTCTTTATTAGTTTATTATTATAATTCTATTATAATGTAAGGACTATTTGTGTAAAAATGCCATTCGGTCTATTGTAAGATACATTCGTTACTTCGTAACGAATGTATCACATTCGTATTAATGTAAGCTCATTCGTTAACCAAGTTTAACGAATGTTGGGCCATTCGCTTAGTTAAATGTATTAACGAATGAGTTCGTTCATTCGTTAGGTTAATATAATGAATGACACATTCGTTAAGGATATCTAAATGATTGTGTCTATCCCTTATATATACCTGTAAGTTCTTATATATACCTGTAAGTTTATCATTAATGTAACAGTTCTTATTATGATTCCTTCAAGTCGTTACGCTACCGAAATATCCTCTCAACACACACAGTACACACACATAACCGTAATCCTTCTAATCGCATACCTAATCGACGAATCACACGATGTCATCTTAAGATTTAGATCTCTTTCTGGCTCTCTCAGATCCGTTTTTATTAGTTTATTCCTCTCGTTATGCTGTCAAAATATTCTATCAACACACGCAATTACAAACCTAATTAGTTAACACTAAATCATATCAATAGACTAGATCCAATAGTAACAAATCATGATGATCATCTCATGGTTTCTCTAGTGGTATTAGAGCTCTGGACATCTGATTGATCGAATTGTTGATCTAGTTTAGTGAGTTACATGTGTTTGAGACGAATTGATTAACTAACTTGTAAGGGCCTTGATGAACTGAACTTTGATCAACTAAGGATAATTAGATTGATAATTAATTGTAATTTTAATTAAGGAATGTTCGTATGGATTGGATATTGGTCTTGTTTATTTGAATTGATCTGAATTGTTCAGTTTGATTTGATTTGAGCAGAAGACTACAGTTATTTGAACATTCATATTTGACTTTAATTAGTCAAAATTGGTTCAAGGTGTGACTGATTTGTGGATTGATTGTGTGAGGTTTGTGTTCGGAATTGGTTTAGATTGACTGTTGTGAGATTGCGAGTGGTTTGGTGTTGTTTTGGTATTGAATTGTTGTGTTTATGGTTTGGCAAAGAATCTGGTTTTGAGTTTGAAGATATGAGCTCATTCGTTAATTTCTTGAATTTGGATGAGTTCATTCGCTATTGATCTTGAGTTCATTCGCTTTGAATTAAAAGTTTGTTATAACTGATCTAACATCTCATCTGCTATAAATTACACTCATTCGCATCCTCATTCTTTTCTTCCATTCGTTACCTATCTTCATTCGTCATATTCATATGCTATAATCATTCTCCATACTCTCATTTGTATAAGTCATTCATTATTTTCAATCATCATTCTCATTCACCATTCTCATTCGTTACAATTTCTCATTCACTTGAGTTCATTATTTAGAACTCTCTGCGCATTATTTACTGTTCGTTCGTTATTCATTGATATGCTCTAAATTACACATAAATTATACAAATATGTCCTACACTTTGGATTACTTTTGAGATAGATTTTTAATAAACATTGCTCGTTCATGGTTCATATTTAAAGTTTAAAGCTTTTAAGAGAGAAAAAAAAAAGCTAAAATGTAGTATTTTTACTATACTTTAGACCAACGAGTATTGAAATAAATTTTATATATATTTTGAAGATTATTATTGTTATCATTGGACCATCTTTGTAATTTAAATTATATTATTTACTAATATGACTTAAGCTAACAACATATTACAACTTTACGTTGGTTTCTACAGTAACATATAAAGAAAAAATGGTGACAAAGTTTATGGTGCTACTCAATATTTTAAGAAAGAGAAAGCAAACCTTTGGTTCAACCAGATAGCGTCCAGGTTCAACACCTACTCATCCAAACTTCATTACTATTTGGTTTGAATTTGTTACTTTCCTCATGAACTCATTATTTGAACCTATTTATTTTCTTTTGTTATTGAGTATGGTTGTTGGCTAAACCCCTAAACCACCTAGGTTATGATGAACTTTTTTTGACGTTGGATTTTAGTTTGGACTTTGTGTTTGTTATGGTTTATGATTAAGTAAGAGGTTTCTTGCTTTTCATTCAATGCATAGGTGTACTTAGCATTGCTTGATGAGTTTTATTGTTTCACAGTTTCCTTGGTGATTGTCTATTATATGATAGGATTCTATTAGGCCATCTACTGTGTTTTTTGACTAGTTTATGGTTGATTTGCAATACAGCCATAGGAACAATGTTAATAAATGAAATAGACTTAGGTGTGCTACTAATCTAAATAAATTGTAAGGTGATAGAGAATATATTAAGTCTTGGTTGTTTAAGATTGCTAGATTTAGTTCTTCATAAGGAGTCCGTCAGGGTTTGATTTTTCGGCCTTGTTTATCTAGTCGAGTGAATACTTTAAACTACCTTTGATTTACGCACTGTAAGGTAGGATTTCTTATAGAGGTACTTATCATAAAATAAATTAGCGACCATAAGCGAGTTTAATTAAACTGGTGTTTTTAAGAACTTAATAGAAATCCATAGATGTTTTCTTGAGAAGGGTCAAGGGTCCTGTTTGGGTTTTCTTTAAGTGAATAATTTAAGATTCCAGTTCCATAACTTAGCATTTTCCGACTATTTGATTATTGATACATTAAGGATTCTAGCCTAGGTGGTTGTTTGTCATCATTTGAATTAAGTTTCGGTTTAACTCATCTTTAAGTCTTTAGTTTATTAATTGGTTTTAATATTAGTTTTTAGGAAAACCGCCAAAATAATAATAAATAAATAGGCGTGTCTGTAGTCATGTTTAATAGCTAGTTTACTTAATTTAAAGAGTCCTGTGGGTTCGATATCCGGACTTACTTAGTTGTACTCTAGTCGACTGGTTCACTTGCCGGTTAGTAGTTTTAGTTATGTTAAGAGTCTAGAATTATTACTTAGTGTCTAGATTAGCGTTTATTTAGTTAATAACTACTTTTAGCACATCAAGTTTTTGGCGCCGTTGACGGGGGACTCTTGGCGATTGCGTTATTAGCTTTGATTAGATTTACCCGCTACTTATGTGCTACTTGATTTGTTTTGTTTTGTCTTTGAGTCGTAGGAGTCTAATTAATTTTGTCTAATTTTAAGCTTAGTTTATTTATTCTTAGTTTTATTTTAAGCAAGGCCCCGTTCCCGGTAGCCCTACTTTGGTATTGGATTTACTCATAAACACAGTTTTAAAATCAGAGTTAATTAAAACTTTTGCGGAATAATTAAAACTTCATGCATTACATTACAAAACATCAAATCTTGTCTTAACAAAAGTTATCTTGTCTTAAAACATAATATAAATAGCATGTGAATCTTCTTTCTACGATGCCAATTTTCATTTCATTGCCACGTGCCTCCCCCTCAAGCAATCTGCCGCATTCTATTTACCTGCGTGCATACTAAAAGTCAGCTACGCTGAGTGAGTTCTAATTTAACAGTTACGGGATTATTCTTACACATATACATATTCTTACACGTTCTTTCATTACGCACTAATATTACTCAGTATTATTCTTACATTATTCTTACACAGCATATATTTTATTCTTACATTCTTGCGTAGATATTATAAGGGTCTGTCACCCAAATTCTACCGATATCATAGAGTCGGCCACCCTATTCTTGCCAGGTATTAGAAGGGCCTGCCACCTTATTCTTGCCCAGGTATTAGAAGGGCCTGCCACCCTAACTCTTACATTATATTCATATTTGATTCTTACAAAAATATTTAGTTATCAAACTAACACATATAAATTCTTACCACATTCTTTCATTCTTGCCTTAGGCATTCACCTTCATCGTATATGTATATATAAGTGCGTATATATACTTCTAATCTTACCAGTATGCACACAGCCCTGAAAACATTTCTAAGAGAAATGGAGCTAGAACTAACCGGTCATCGGTTTCTCTCTGAGTTAATAGTAATTCCCTTCCTTAACTCAGCCCAGCTAACTGTGTAACAAGTTGTGAGTATCAGTTATCCAGTACTACTACATCTTACATCTAACTTAATGAAACCCTCAACTAACGGGGGTCCGGGGGCAGCGCCCCTGGTAGTGGGGTCTAGGGGCGGCAGCCCCTATGTAAGGCCCCGAACCCCAGGAACCCCACAGTTGGTAATCATTCAAAACACTCGTAAAAATAATTAAACTTAAAAACAATTCTTTTCATTAAAATAACATCACAGAGAATAATTCGGCAAAAAACGTAAATAAATGAATGAGTTCCCAAAACCCGGGGATTTAACCCCAAAACCAAAATTAAGTATAACTTTTATAAGTCTTTTGAAATAAAATGTTCATAAACAATTCTTCATTCCAGTATGCCCTTCATTGTCCAAGTAGCTCCATGCACGTCCAAGCGATAAGGCATCCTCTTCCTAACCTGAAATCTCACACTAACATTCACACAAAGTTAGCTTAATCTGAGTGAGTTCAAGTTTTAAATAAGTAGCAAAAGTCTTAATAATCATTCCAACGGTTTTAAAACAGCAAACGGAAGTACATCGGTTAGGTTACCACATTCAATAAATAGTCATTCTGTATGAGCATCTCTATACGTGCATTCCTGTATATATCAATATATATATGTATATATAACATTCAATAATAACATTCAGGGCCGAGAAAACGTACAACCCAAACACATAACATTCCGCGAATGCAAACACAATACGCAACATTCAGTAGTCGAGACGACTACAACATTCGCCAAATATTGGCCATTCTAAATATATATATATATATATATATATATATATATATACATACACACATTCAATAACATTCCAAGGCCTACCAATACTAGCAAGCCTATGTAAAACCATTTAAAACATTTCCTCAAGTGAGGAAACACTTAGGTGTGCATGCTAGCCCAAAAGTAAAAAGAGTAAAAAGGGCATCATGAACTCAACTGAAATCAATCAAACACCTGCAATGAGCTAGGAAATCCCTAAGTGCACAATCAAAAGCAAGGGCCTGTAAAGTATACACAACGTGTTACTAAGCTAGACCGTAAGAACACTCATGTCTAATGGGCCATTCAAGCCCAACAACTTGGCCCAAGGTCCAACACTTGGCCCAAGGCCCAATAACTTGGCCCAAGGCCCAACACTTGGCCCAAGGCCCAACCACTTTCAAGTAACCAAATCCACCCTACGATTAAGGTTGGGGCTAACCATGATGCACCACTCGCCCGATGGCAATCAAATCGAGTCGAATACGCGCGTAATGAACCATAAAACAAATTGTTAAACGAATCAGCCCCAAATGGGCCAAATTACCATTTTAATCCTTTCATTCATCATAATTAAGTCACCCGAGTTGATAGGGCTGACGGTTCCTTTTTACAACTCTCAGTTTAACATTTAAACGAAAATTCGCGCACCGCCGACTCGATTTACCAAGCACCAACCAAAACAGCCCCGAGCATCAAAAAAATAATTTTCCCACAGCCCTTTGACTCCCCTGGGGCCGTACAAACTGATTCGGTTGGTCATCCAACCGATTAACGCATCAAACTCAACAATTTGCAATTCTACACCCGATAAACCCTAGTTTTCGAACTAAAATCGATTGACCGACCTAAACACCTCCAATGGCTACGAAATTTTAATATGAAGTAAATGTCATACCTGGGAATCTTTCTACACAAGAAACTCTAATTTTTATCCACGGGAAGTGGGTGAATTACACCTTGGGCGAAAATCTGTCCAACGAAAAGTTTCGGCAAAATTGAGCATCAAAACGATTAGGGGTGAACGAAAAGAGTGTTGGGGTTTGTAGTACATACCTGAACTACTTCTAAGAGCTTGGAATCGATCAAAAAGTCGAAGCAAGGAAGGGAGGGTGGCTGGTCCCTTGGCCGATCGGACAGGGGCTGTAATAGCGTTCAGGGTTTTTTTGTTTAGTGTTATATTATAAAACATTTTCATTCTAGCCCACGGAATTTAATAATAATGCAACTTGGAAGAAATGTTAAGCGATTAGACGTACTGAGATGACATAAAGGCTTTCGAGAAGCGTCGGATAAATCCCGAGAATTATACAAGCTTTAATTCCTGAAACCGGAATTATCGGCCGTTACAAGTCCACCCCCCTTACAATGGGATTCGTCCCCGAATCCCGATGTGACAGGAACAACTGCGGATAATGCTTCATCCTCTCGTCTTCGGTCCCCCAAGTGGACTCGGAACCCCTATGGTGTTTCCATTGCACCTTAACCTGTCTAACCACCTTATTCCTCAAACGCCTCTCCTGACGGTCATGTATAGCAATCGGTTGTTCAACGTAGTTCAGCTTATTATCGAGTTCAATATCATCGAGAGGCACATGGGCCTCTTCATTCGCTAAACATTTCCTCAGATGGGACACGTGAAAAGTAGGATGTGTCACACCCCGACCAAAGGCGGCGGAACATGCCGAGGTGTAACGATTGTCCATAAGCATATGACACTAATTAAAGTGACAGTATTTAATAAACTCATTTCATTTCACAACATCGAAAATGTCACATAACAATTATCCATAAAATAACCCTAAACAAGATATCACAAAATATGGCAAATTTAATATTGTTTATTTTTACTAATATCCTAAGGTCTTTGATGTCGTTTTCTTCACAATCATAAATCAACCAAGATGCAAACCTACAACATTTCATAAAATAAAGTTTGTCAACACAAAGGTCGGTGAGCAATTCATAAGTTTAATCATATTAGTATATAATAAAGATAGCCACAAAACTTGCATACGAAACGATAAATAAAAGTGGTAATTTGGATAAATAGATATCGCTAAACACATTAGCGACACCTGGCTATAAGGGGATGCCAAATAGTCTAGGATTTTATAGTAATCGTTAATTACAATACGTTAACGAAACCTTGCTATAAGGGGATTCCAAATAGTCTAGGATTTTATAGTTCCACCAACCAAAAGCGATAAACACATAGACATATAAGCATATAACACCAAATCGAGCAATTATTTAGGTAAAGCATACAACTACGTTTGTGGTTTAAGATTCAAATATAAAGCATTTTGTTGAATAAGTATGAAATGTCACCCCCAAAATAAAAGATGGAAAATGGGGTATTAAGTACTCACCTTCAAGTAGTAAACTTGAAAGATGATAGTTTGGAGATTTGTCGGAACAACGAGTTTAACACACAATGCCTAAAAAGAAAAGAAGTCTTGAATTTAGAAAGGTTGTCTTGAAGGTCTTTAAACAAAATAAATGTTGAGAAATGTAAATAATTAAAGTTCAAGGTTTAAAATGTAACTATTTAAGAATTTATAATAATAACCCTTTAAAAATGTAAGTTTGCTCAAAACCGAGTTAAAGTATCTAACCTTAATATTTACTCAACCTATGTTAAGTAATAAGGTGTGTAAAATGCAAGAATGCAAATCCCTTTGGAATAAAGATACTAAAACGGTTTTTTTTATCGAGTGTTCGGGTTGTCTATTCGGGTCTTGATAATTGGTCAAACCAAAAGTCAACTTTCCAAAATATTGAATGTTATGAGATAACTCAATAAAATTTAATAAGACTTAACCAAGTATGTAGTTCCATTGTATTAGAACTAACAACGCACGTTAAGCGAGTGTTCGGTTTTGTTGATCCAAACTTTGTTATAAGATCAAGTTGGATCCAACATTTCCAAGTACTTAAGAAAATATTTAAAAATCAATTTGTAACTATTTTTAAAGAAATATACAAGTCTTGATGGCTAAAAAGAAAAACACACTTTTGTGTCTTAAGCGAGTAAGAATCGGTTTGGTTTCCACATGTCCAAACACTAAAGAACTTGTATAATAATGTACAAATAAAAAAAATACTTTAAGTTTTACAACCAAAAGTTAACAATAAAGTCTTTAAACAAAAGTTCGGTTTTCGGTTTGGATCGTGTTTCGGGTTAAGACCGAGGTAAGATTCTACAAACCCATAACCATAGAATTTGTAAAAATGATTTTAGAAACTTAGATCTAACAATAAGTATGTTTAAACAATTATTTAACAAAACTAGTAACAAAGTTTGGTTTACGGTTTAGAGCTATTTACGGTTAAACCGAAGCATAGACTCTTAAAAACCCATAACCATGGAACTTGTAAACATGACCAACAAACTAAAATAAGCAAGATTAATATGTATGAACAAGTTATATAGATGTATATATATCAAGGACACGAAGTCCTTCATGAAGCCTTGCCTT
Organism: Bidens hawaiensis; assembly: GCF_021521415.1. Classification (NCBI taxonomy): domain Eukaryota; kingdom Viridiplantae; phylum Streptophyta; class Magnoliopsida; order Asterales; family Asteraceae; genus Bidens; species Bidens hawaiensis. The sequence continues at coordinate 631,491 of NW_027504869.1, forward strand.
ATGAGGTCCGAAACCTCACCGACCGGAATCGGAGAAGTAACTACCAAAGGTAAACAAGGGGTGAATATTATATATATGTTGCACAACCATAAACAGGTACTAATAATGCTACATAAACTAATTAAGATGAAAGACTAAAGACCTTCAAGAACACTTAAGAAGATAACCTTTAATCTTTGATGCTTGAGAGAGGTTTTTTTTTTTTTTTGGAGTTGTAACAAGGGAAAATGAAGAGGAAAGGTGGTGTATATATAGGGTAATGTTGGTGGTCAAATATGGGTGTGAGACACAAGAGTTTTCATGCAAAATGGATCAAGACAAAAACACAAAACAACAAAAAAATAATAAAAAATAAATAAATAAATAAATAAATAAATAAATAAATAAATAAATAAATAAATAAAAATAAAGGTAGGATGTTTTCAAGACCCAACAAGTGCGAAACAATATTGTAACATAAATCCATCATTTTGATTATAACATAAGCTTCGGTTTACAAATCGGGTCGGTTTACATAATAAACAAATACAAATATGAATACAAACAAGACCCGAAATTGACGAATGTCACAGGATGAATCCCCGCGAGCTCCTCGGGCAATTCCAGCCTATATGCTACCTCACCTACTCGGACCAATATACGAAACGGGCCAATAAACCTCGGACTGAGCTTCCCCCTCTTACGAAAACGAATAATGCCATTCCAGGGAGAGACTTTTAACATAACCCGATCCCCAGCCTCAAACACAACAGGCCTTCAACTTTTATCTGCATAAGACTTTTGACGATCCTGCGTAGCCTTCATAAATACTTTAATCTTGTCGAGTTTCTTAGTCGTAGCCTCGACCACCTCCAAACTACCCAACTGCTTCTGACCAATAAAACCCCAACAGACAGGAGTCCTACACCTCCTACCATACAACATCTCAAACGGTGGCATCCAAATCGTGGCATGATAACTGTTAATATACGAGAACTCTACCAGCGGTAAATGACGGTCCAAACTACCACCAAAATCGATAACACAAGCCCGAAACATATCCTCGAGAGTCTGAATGGTCCTCTCGGACTGACCATCCGTCTGCGGGTGATACGCAGTACTGATGAGGTGTTTGGTGCCCATCTCCTCATGAAACCTGTTCCAAAACATGGAGGTGAAACGCGTATCCCTATCCGAAACAATAGATACCGGAACCCCGTGCCTACAGACGATCTCACGAATAAACACATCGGCCAGCTGCTCAGAATTAAAAGTCTCTCGAATCGGTAAGGAGTGAGCGCTCTTGGTCAGTCTATCCACGATTACCCAAATGGTGTCGTAATTACCCCTAGGAGTACGAGGTAGTTTAGTCACGAAATCCATAGTAAGATGCTCCCATTTCCACTCAGGTATTTCCAAAGGATGAAGTTTCCCAAACGGCTTCTGATGCTCGGCCTTAACTTGCAGATACGTCAAACACTTACTTACGTACTGAGCCACCTCAAATTTCATCGCAGGCCACCAATAATTTTTCTTCAAGTCTTGGTACATCTTGGTCGCGCCCGGGTGAATAGAATAGCGCGACTTGTGTGCCTCATCCAAAATTTTATCTCTGAATCTCCCATACTTCGGTACCTATAAACGACCATCCTTATACTTCACCCCGTCACCGACGTCTTCCAACAATTTCTCCTGATCCCAAACACGTTCTGATATAATCCATTCCACTTGCAAAGCCTCATTTTGAACGCTGGCTATTTGCTTCAAAATATCAGGTTTAAGGATGAGCTGGTAAGATTTTACATGAATCGGCTTTGGTCTCTCCTTCCGGCTCAACGCGTCAGCCACCACGTTGGCCTTACCTTGGTGTTACATAATATCCAAATCATAATCCTTAATCAACTACAACCATCGACGGTGGCGCATATTCAGTTCCTTTTGTTCAAAGAAGTATTTTAAACTCTTATGATCGGTATAGCTAACGCAGGGAACACCGTACAAATAATGCCGCCAAAACCTAAGCGCAAACACAACGGCTGCAAGCTCCAAATCATGAGTAGGATAATTCGCCTCGTGAGGCTTCAACTGCCGTGAGGCATAAGCGATGACTCGACCTCGCTGCATTAAAACACACCCAAGCCCCTAATAAAAGGCATCAGAATACACCACCAAATCATCGGTGCCATCAGTAAAGCTAAAATCGGGGCATGCGTCAATTTGTTCTTCAACTCGAGAAAAGCCTCCTCCTGTTGCGTACCCCAAACGAACTTAACACTCTTCTTAGTCAACTTGGTCAGTGAAGAAGCAATTTTCGAAAAATCGGAAATAAAGCGGTGATAATACCCCGCCAAACCCAGAAAACTACGGCTTTCGGATGGAGACTTAGGAGACTCCCATTCATTCACGGCTTCCACCTTTGCAGGGTCAACCAGAATACCACTCGGGTTAATAACATGACCCAAGATTTGAACCTCACGCAACCAGAAGGAGCACTTAGAAAATATTGCATACAGTTTGTTCTTCCGCAGAGCCTCCAACACTTCCACGAAATGACCGGCGTGATCGGATTCACTTTTAGAGTACACAAGAATGTCGTCGATGAACACAATAACCGAACAATCGAGCATCGGTCTACACACCCGGTTCATAAGATCCATGAACGCAGCCGGTGCGTTGGTCAAACCGAAAGACATCACCAGAAATTCATAATGTCCATAACGAGTGCGGAAGGTAGTCTTAGGAATATCTTCCTCTCGAATCTTTAGCTGATGTTACCCAGACCTAAGGTCGATCTTCGAGAACCAACTAGCCCCTTGGAGCTGATCAAATAAGTCGTCGTTCCTCGGGAGCGGGTACCGATTTTTAACAGTGAGCTTGTTCAACTCACGGTAGTCAATGCACATTCGCATGCTACCGTCCTTCTTCTTAACGAACAAGACCGGGGCACCCCAAGGCGAGATGCTCAGTCGAATAAAGCCCTTATCGAGCAAGTCTTCCAACTAAGCCGTAAGTTCCTTCATTTCATTCAGCGCTAGGCGGTAGGGAGCTCGGGAAACGGGTTTGGCGCCCGGTACAAGGTCTATCTGGAACTCGACCTCGCGATCCGGCGGCACATCTGACAAATCATCTGGAAAAACATCCGGGAAATACCGAACAATAGGAACATCACCGACGGTAGCCACCTCGGTATTCACATTCATAGCATACGCCAGATACGCCCCGCACCCCCACTTCATCAACTTTCTCGCCTTAAGCATGGATATAATATGTGGCGTCGCAACATTCCGATCACCGAAGACCGTAATTCGAGTCCCATCCGGGGCCCTTAGACGAACGAGTTTCTGACCATAAATGATCTGAGCATCAACACTCGCGAGCCAGTCCATCCTGAGCACCACATCGAATCAACCAAGCGGCATCAAATACAATCGCACCGGAAATCTATAACCAGACAACTTGATGGAAAAACCCTGAATAGCCCTAGACACGAACACGGATTTTTCTACGCCAACCTCAACCTCAAACATATCGACTACGCGCTCGGGTGATTTATTCAACGAGGAACATAAAGCGGTAGACACAAAACTCCTACTGGCGCCCGAGTCAAATAAAAGTGACGCCTGTAACTCATCAAGTAGAAAAGTACCTGGGATGATATTATACTACTGCCTGGCTACACGGTCAACACATTCGATTTCAAAGGAACAAGAAGTTATAACGGTGGAATGAAAGCTAAATAAGGAAAAAGTACCTGAAACGACATCCGCATCCTCTTTCGCTTCCTTCTTGGAGATGTTGAAGGCCCTTGCTCTGGCTTTCAGCTTCTCTTCCATCTTTCCTCTTGAAGAAGTCCCCTGACCGGACCCCCCCACCTTACTGGTTGGACAGTTTGATGACAAGTGACCAGAACCCCTACAGCGGAAACAAGTCAGAGTCGGACACTCGTAATGGGGGTGCCCAACCTTATCGCAACGAAAATAGGTGCCGAACCCACTCTTACACTCCCCCTTGTGTAGCTTGCCGCACTTCTTGCAATTACTGAAAGTCGCATCCCTCCTTCAGAAGTTTCAGTCTTCACCCTCTTGCCAGACGAACTTAAATTGTTTCCCCCAGGCCGCTTACAATACGAATTAGTGTTCCAAGTCTTCCTAGCCTCGTTCGGCGGTAACTACTCCCTCTGATCATACAATGTACCTGCCAAGGTAACCACCGAGTGAAAGGAGTTCATGTCGGTGGTCACCACACCCCTACAAATATCCACTGGGAGGTCCTTCACATACTTCTTAATCCTTTTTGCCTCAGGGGTAACCAGATCGGGACATAAGTGAGCCATCTGTTGAACTTTGTGGTGTATTCCCGATGTGTCATACTACCCGCCTGGAAGGTCAAGAATTCTTGTTCAACTTTATCCAATTCGTGTGGAGGACAGAACTGATCGAGAACCAACTTCTTCAATCCATCCCGTGTCATCCTCCTAATCGATCGATCACCCATAGCCTGCACCAGATTATCCCACCAACATAATGCCTCGGAACGAAACGAGGCGGTAGCATAAGTGGCCTCCATCTCTCTCACCCACTGATGCGCTGCCAAAGCGTCTTTAGTACCATCGAAGGAAGGGGGGTCGCACTTCTTAAAGTCACCATACGAGCAACCCCGGGTCGATATACTAACAGTCCGCACCTCATTTTCATCCCCACTCGGCACATACACTTCCTCTTCCTCTTCGACCTGCACCTCCTTACTCTTCCTTCCCCTATCTGAACCCTTACCAACCAGCGACTTCTCCATGGCCCTGACGGCCTTAGAAACGATCTTAGTAATGGCGCTATGGAGCACCTGGTAAACCTCATCCGCGATAGCCGCGCGCAAAGCTGGATCTAAGGCGGGGTTATCTCCCTCCTCAAGAATCGGGGTCTCCTCCCGCTAGGGAGTAGGAATCTCTCTCTCGGCTTCGGCACGTGGCTTTCGACCACGGCCGCGAACACTAGGACCACCTATCTAAGCAGCTCGAGTATTAACCATGAGTTATCCCTTCAAAGAGAGAATTTTAACACGGTCAAGTACAAGTGGTAATTAGAACATGTAAGGTAAGGGTAAACTGCTAATGACGTTGATCAAGTGTAATTAGTCGTTTACTTTACCCACCCGTCCTAACCACCCCCTGCCCCTAACCTCGTTAGCCTTCTATCTAACACTTAAACAGTTAATCACATACTGAAACTTTTAAATTTAAAGTAATGACTAAATAATTAAAAATTACCTTTTGGCGTGCAGCTACTCATGGTAGGCATACTGGTCTCTTTTCTTACAGTTCGAGTCCAAGCATTCGGGGATGCTCGGATCCCTCGAACCAAGGATCTGATACCAACTTGTAAGGCCCCGAACCTCGGGAACCCCACAGTTGGTAATCATTCAAAACACTCGTAAAAATAATTAAACTTAAAAACAATTCTTTTCATTAAAATAACATCACAGAGTATAATTCGGCGGAAAAAGTAAATAAATGAATGAGTTCCCAAAACCCGGGGATTTAACCCCAAAACCAAAATTATGTTTAACTTTTATAAATCTTTTGAAATAAAATGTTCATAAACAATTCTTCATTCCAGTATGCCCTTCACCGTCCAAGTAGCTCTGTGCACGTCCAAGCGATAAGGCATCCTCTTCCTAACCTGAAATCTCACACTAACATGCGCACAAAGTCAGCTTAAGCTGAGTGAGTTCAAGTTTTAAATAAGTAGCAAAAGTCTTAATAATCATTCCAACGGTTTTAAAACAGCAAACAGAAGTACATCGGTTAGGTTACCACATTCAATAAATAGTCATTCTGTATGAGCATCTCTATATGCGCATTCCTGTATATATCAATATATATATATGTATATATAACATTCAATAATAACATTCAGGGCCGAGAAAACGTACAACCCAAACACGTAACATTCCGCGCATGCAAACACAAAGTAGGCATACGCAACCTTCAGTAGTCGAGACGACTACAACATTCGCCAAATAATGGTCATTCTAAATATATATATATATATACACACACATTCAATAACATTCCAAGGCCTACCAATACTAGCAAGGCTATGTAAAACCATTTAAAACATTTCATCAAGTGAGGAAACACTTAGGTGTGCATGCTAGCCCAAAAGTAAAAAGAGTAAAAAGGGCATCATGAACTCACCTGAAATCAATCGAACACCTGCAACGAGCTAGGAAATCCCTAAGTGCACAATCACAAGCAAGGGCCTGTAAAGTATACACAACGTGTTACTAAGCTAGACCGTAAGAACACTCATGTCTAATGAGCCATTCAAGCCCAACAACTTGCCCAAGGCCCAACACTTGGCACAAGGCCCAAAAACATTCAATTAACCAAATCCACCTTAAGATTAAGGTCGGGGCTAACCATGATGCACCACTCGCCCGTCGGCAATCAATTCGAGTCGAATACGTGTGTAATGAACCATAAAACAAATTGTTAAATGAATCAGCCCCAAATGGGCCAAATTCCCATTTTAATCCTTTCATTCATCATAATTAAGTCACCCGAGTTGATAGGGCTGACGGTCCCTTTTTACAACTCTAAGTTTAACATTTAAACGAAAATTCGCGCACCGCCGACTCGATTGACCAAGTACCAACCAAAACAACCCCGAGCATCAAAATTTTTTTTTCCCACAGCCCTTAGACTCCCCTAGGGCCGTACAAACTGATTCGGTTTGTCATCCAACCGATTAACGCATCAAACTCAACAATTTGCAATTCTACACACGATAAACCCTAGTTTTCGAACTAAAATCGATTGAACGACCTAAACACCTCCAATGGCTACGAAATTTTAATATTATGTAAATGTCATACCTGGGAATCTTTCTACGCTGGAAACTCTAATTTTTATCCACGGGAAGTGGGTCAATTACACCTTGGCCGAATATTTATCCAACGAAAAGTTTCGGCAAAATTGAGCATCAAAACGATTAGGGGTGAACAAAAAGAGTGTTGGGGTTTGTAGTACATACCTTGAACTACTTCTAGGTTCTTGGAATCGATCAAAAAGTTGAAGCAAGGAAGAGTGGCTGGTCTCTTGGCCGATCGGACAGGGGCTATAATAGGGTTTAGGGTTTTTTTGTTTAGTGTTATATTATAAAACATTTTCATTCTACCCCCCGGAATTTAATAATAATGCAACTTGGAAGAATTGTTAAGCGATTAGACGTACCAAGATGACGTAAACGCTTCCGAGAAGCGTTGGATAAATCCTGAGAATTATACATACTCTATAAGCTTTAATTCCTTAAACCGGAATTATCGGGCGTTACACCCTAGCAGGGTCTAAGGGGCAGAGCCCCTGGCTGGGGTCGAGCTGACCTTTATCAGAAACGCAACTGAAAAATGAATCGGGTCACGTTTTACAACAATTTGAGAGAATTCGCATGCGATTTCGCTTCGCATGAGATTTCGCTTAGCATGCGACTTCGCTTCGCATGCGATTTCGCTTCGCATGGTCATGCGATGCTATTATTTTTCATGCGAATAGAATATCCTTTTCTTCATTTATACTATTTTAAGCCATATAACTCTGTGACTCTTCCTTAGGACCCGATTCTACCATTTTTATAGGTTTTTGGATTGTACCAACTTTGTATACTCGTATTTTATAAGGTCCGAACATCACCTTTTTGTTCTATAACACATCCGTGAGGTTATAACTCACAAAGTTAATGTTTTTCTTACATCTTACAACCCGATCTATCGTTCTATCAGTTTGCATGTCGAATCCGACCATAAAACTTAACCTTTTAAACCAAAACCCACCTTTTGCTTGTGGGTTCGAGTTCAGAACTGGACAATACGTAGATCTGGAAGTGTTCTCGCTATTTGAAGACACTTGCACACAAAAATCTTCCTTACCTTAACCCGGATTTGGATTCGGGTCTTGTGAGAGTATGTGTGTGTTCTAGGGTGTGTATGTGTGTGTGTGAGGAAAGAAAAATGGTGAAAAGGTGGAGGGATTGGGTTTATATAGAGGCTATGGGCCCCACCACCCACTCGTAATTCCAAATCCAATCATTATCCAAACATTAACACACACAATTAAATTATCGAAACACAGTTAACAACAAAGCTTTCTATTATTTATAACAAAAGTTGGATGTTATATTTTAGCATTTAAATAGAGTTACTCAGTTGGTCTTGTGTGTTTTTCAGGTTTATGCCGCATCTTTGTTCGCTAGGACCAACTTCATTAAAGTCAGAAGCCAATTCATCATCACCGATCATCATAGATTCTCCACCGAAGTCATCACCACACAGTTCACCGCCGTCGAGTCCCAAAACCATTCCCGATATTCAAATGGCCGACAACCGAACCCTTTACCAACAAGATTTCGAGGGTTTCACCGGAGACCACTCGCCCATCATCCCCCTCGTAATCGATAACCCCAATTCCTGGCAGATTCCCTCTTTCATCATAGCCAATCTAACCCAGAGTAATCTATTCAATGGCCGTGACGATGAAGACGCACCTACGCAAATCAACCATCTCACCTGTGTGCTCAGAACGTTCAATTTGCAAGGTGCTAATAAAGATGCCATTTTCCTCCATTTGTTCCCGTTTTCACTTACGGGTTGTGGTGCCACTTGGCTTGATTCACAACCTGCTGGAGCATTCACTACTTGGGAGGTGTTGCGTACTGCTTTCTTGAAGAAATACTTGGCGCCTACCAAAGCATTTCGTCTCCGTGATCAGATTCATTCTTTCCACATGGATCCGGATGAGCCGTACTATCAAGCTTGGGAGCGTTTTTAGAGTTTACTGTCCCGTTGTTCACAACATGGTCTTACTCCGTGGGCCCTTGTTTAGAAGTTTTATAATGGGCTGACATATGAGACTCAGGCTCGCTTCGACACTACTGCTGGAGGTAATATAATTGATAAGAAAAGTGTAGTTGAGTATAATTAATTGTTTGAAAGTTTTGCCCAGTCCGAGTTTGCAAAATAGCCACGTCATGGGAATTCAAATCCCGTCACTAGTACACCCTCATCCGTCCGAGGTGTGCACCGGGTTAATCTAGATACTAGTGTGGCGACTGCCTTAGAGAGTCTAGCCAGTGAGATTAAAAAACTTAAGGCTAAGATAGATAAGTGCGAGTTGTGTAGAGGGGGACATGGGGCTTTAGATTGTCCGTTGATGAGTCAAGATCAGGTAGAGTTCATAGGAGGGTAGAATAGGGTTCCTAATGCGTTTAATGGAAGTAACAATTCAAACTGGAACAACTATAAAAATAATAACTATAATTCTAATTGGCGATCTTCCGGTACACCCCCTAGTTTCCATTCAAATTCAAACCTTAACCGGGAGTAGATTAAGTCGTTTAGTGGGGATCAAAGTAGTCAAGGTTCGAATAATGGGTCATATCTGAGTAAGAAGTTGTACGAGATGATGCAGCAAATCGTTACTAGAGATCAAGTTACTCAATAGACTCTTGCCGATCATGACCTGCTTTTTTTGAGAATCAACAATCGGCTCTACTCGACATGCAGAGGTCCATTGGCAATATTGTTCGACGTTTAGATGAGAGACCCCCAGGTCAGTTTTCAGGTTCCACTCAGCAAAATCCAGCAGATCAGTTAAAGTCATTTCTACTCGTAGTGATAGGGTTTTTGGTCTGGAGAGAGATTGAGGTAGAGGAGAGAGATGAGTTAGTGGATGAGGAGATAGTGATGGAGACTCCTGGGAGGGTGCAACCTAGGCTAGGCCCAGCAAGTGCCGCACATATCAGTGAGCCCATAGTTAGAGGAAGTGAAGAAAAGAAACCGAGAGATGTTAGGCCTTCACCGCTTATAGATCATGCTCGTGCCCCGTATCCAGCCCATCTTAAGAATTAGAAATTTAATAGAGAGTACGGGAACTTCTTAGATATGTTTAGGCAGCTTAGGATTAATCTTCCATTTATCAAGGCCCTCCAGCATATGTCGAAATATGCCAAGCTTTTGAAAGATCTTCTTAAACGAATGGAAAGTCTGGAGGAGCTTTCGACCGTTTCAGTGAACGGAGAGTGTTCGGCAGTAGTTCTCAATAAGGTACCCGAAAAGTTACCCGATCCAGGTGTTTTCACTATTCCATGTTTGTTCGGTAGGGATACCTCGTGCCAAGCCTTAGCGGATCTAGGAGCTAGCATAAACTTAATGCCATATAAGTTGTTTGAAAAGCTAGGCCTAGGAGAACTCACACCCACCCGTATGTCATTGTCTTTAGCTGACCGTTCGGTAAACTACCCTAGGGGAATCATAGAAAACTTGCTCATGAAGGTTGATAATTTAGTTTTCCCCGTAGATTTTGTAGTTTTAGATATGGAGGCCGATGAGAGAGTTCCTATTATTTCAGGTCGTCCATTCTTGCGTACTGCAAGGGCACTTATAGATGTATTTGAAGTTAAGATCACTCTTAATATTAAACTAATTAGTTTTAATATTAGTTTAATCTTAGTTTTTAGGACTACCCCCAAAATAATAATAAATAAATTGGCATGTCTGTAGTGGAGTTTAATAGCTAGTTTACGTAATTTAAAGAGTCCTGTGGGTTCGATATCCGGACTTACTTAGCTGTACTAGAGTCGACTGGTTCACTTGCTGGTTAGTAGTTTTAGTTATGTTAAGAGTCTAGAATTATTACTTGGTGTCTAGATTAGCGTTTATTTAGTTAATAAATTAATAACTACTTTTAGCACATCACTCATTTTCAAATTTCAAGTATTTTCATTTACATCCTTAAACTTTCATATTTTGACAAGTTAAACCTAAAACTTTCAAAATGACAAATTATGCCATTGCTTCTTTTTTTATCATGTTATATATTATTTTTATAAACAAATCACGCTCATTTATCATTAAAATCAAAACGATTACAATAAAGTGGCTGGCAAACAGGCAACAAGTTGCGCCGCGACACCCTTTTGAATAGCAAATCCCTATCATGCAAACAATGTTGAACTATGATACATAGGTTGGTTCTCATGCAAAGACCCAAAAGCTTAATAGTCTTGATGATTTCTAGAGATGAGAATTAAGATTCGGGTCTCATCTGGAGGTAATTGATCATGATTCTATACAGATGATAGAAAACACATATGTGAGACTAGTTATTGATGCACCTGGCCTTGGTTACACTCTTAAACCTACTGAAGAAATGACTGTTGTTGTGAAGAAAAGTTATGATATTGACGTGAAGACATATTCCACTTTGACAATGGCTTTACCAGAACATGTCTTTCATCAATTCAGTCATATCAAAGTGTCTGCACCATTGTTTGCTACTTTAAAAGCAAGGAATCTTGGTAATCCTCAGGAAAGCAAAAATTCAATGATGAAGTTTTAGTTTAAGAATTTCAATATTATGCTGCATGAGACAGTTGGAGAATGGTTGGCAAGATACTATCACTTGTTAGCTGAGCTGATTAGGTTGGGTTACATTGTGATGATGAAGATAGGATTGATACTGTAACACCCGTTAATTTTCGGTTCAAAGGGTTTATGCTTGTAAAGTATGTATATTCCTCGGGATTTAACCGACATTTCTCGGAAACCTTTTCGTCATACCGTTACGTTAAGTTATTTAAACTTTCCTTTCATGTTGCCATATCTCTCAAATTAGAAGGGCTAGAGTATAACTCGTTGTTTTATATCATAAAACTAAAAACCCTAGCCCCCTTCCTTCCCTATTCCCGATCGGACAAGAGAGCAGCCAAGGAGCTGCGATTTTTCTTTTTTTTGCAGCCAAGGTGTGATCATAAAACTTCAATTGAAGGTTCATACTATGTCCCTACAAGTCTTTTACACCTTACTTGATCATATTAACGTGCTTATTGGTCGTTAGGGTTGAGTTTTTGTTAAAATGATTTCTGACAGATTCGTACTTGATTATTCTTCGGTCTGTAACTCGATGAAAATATATTGTTTTTGATCGATTCTTGTTTCTATGATATTCTAATTTGAGTCTAGTTTCTAGAAAGGTATAATATGTAATTTTTGGACGAGATTTGACTGCCTTTTATGATTTTATAAGATCGAGTGTCAAAGCTGATGCGGGATGACGGATTCTGGTCTGTCTTCCCGACGTCATAACCCTTTTTTGACAAGTCGAAATTGGTTGTTTCTACTTCTGGAAGTTAGTATTTTGAGTTAGGAACCAAACCTAATTGGAATCATTTAATTTTTCTGGGTAATGATTTTTATAAAAATAAAACAATTTTGTTGCACACTGAAATTGCTGCACATACCTTTCTGTGTTGGAGGAATTTTTATGATTTTTGTTTCCACTAGAAAAATATAATAAAAATATTTTTAAAAACCTAAGATATTTATTAAAGTCTGGTAAAAATTTAATAATTTATTTCAAAGGTTATCCTATCTAATTAAATGCATCTTCGCATGCTAAATCTGCACGTTTTACTTGTTATTGATCGATAAGTTCGTTTAGGCTTAACCGGTGGATGTTCTATTGTGTTCTTTTCGGGGATGTTTGATGTGAGTTTTTGCACCGCAATCTTCCTAGGTATGTCCCATATATCATACTTTAAAATCATGTTCATTGGTGTTCGTTAGATTGGTCAACTAGTTGTAGTTTGATTGTTAGTGTTCGGTTGACTATAATTGTAGTTTTATGCATTTAACGCGAGGGTCGAAGTGATTAACGACCAATTCAGCTAGGGGAACTTGGTTTGATGTACTGGCTGTTGGAAAATCATTTTTATAAGTTATGGGGCTGCATTGATTGTCGGTTGCTCAAACGGGTCGGTACAACGCGCAATTGCGTTTATTGAATAGTTGGTGCGTTGTACTTGCGAGTTACCGACCCATTTGACTCGTGTAGCGTCGTGTGGACTTTTTGGGTGTGATTTATCATGTTGGGTCCACACGGGGCTGAGTTGGATGTTAATGGCCTAAACGACTCTTAGATGCGCGTGTTAGTGTCACCTAGTGCTTCCGGGGGTAAATTGGGAATTCTTTATTCCCGGGAGTATCTAAGGGTCGTATTGGTGAATGTAAGGCCCCGAGGGCTATTATGATTGAGTTTGATGAGTCGAGGTCTTAGGTAACTCGAACCATGTTAGAACATCTCATAGGATAAACGAGTCCGTTCGATGTCGTTTGTAATGTTTGTATGTAAACCGAAAGGTCTTTTAGTTTTGGGATTACTTAGGGATTATCTAGCTCGTGGTGAATACGTGTCTTGTGTCAGGTGAGTTCATGATGCCCCCTTTTTACTCTTTTAAAATTTTGGGCTACCATGCACATCTAAGCGATTTTGCTTGATTAATTGTTTAAAATTATTTTGGATGGGCTTACTTGTATATGGTAGGTCTTGAGATGATATTATCGTATGTATGTATGTATTATTGTATGGATAATATTTGGCGATGTTAGTAGTCGTTATCGACTACGGATGTTACGTATGCCTACTTTGTGTTTGCATACGTTGGATGAGATGTTACATGTTTGGGTTGTACGTGTTCTCGACCCTGATGTTATTACTTGGATGAGATGTTACGTGTTTGGGTTGTACGTGTGCTCGCCCCTGATGTTATTACTTGGATGAAGTATATGTAGGTATATAATTATAAGGATGTTTATATATAATTATAAGTATGTTCATATATACTTACAAGGATGTTTATATATAATTATAAGTATGTTCATATATACTTAAAAGGATGTTTATATATAATTATAAGTATGTTTATATATAATTATAAGTATGTTCATATATACTTACAAGGATGTTTATATAAAATTATAAGGATGTTCATATATGATTATAAGGATGTTTATATACATATACAAGGATGATTACTTATTATTGATGGTAGCCTAACTGTTGTAACCCATTTTATTTTTAAAACTCTTGGAATGATTATGACAATTATTATTTTAGATGTCAATTATTAAAACTTGAACTCACTCAGCTCAAGCTGACTTTGTGTGCATGTTAGTGTGAGTTTCAGGTTAGGAGGAGTATGAGTTTCCGCTTAGACGTGCACGAGGCTACTTGGACGGTGGAGGGCGTACATAGTCGGAAGTTTTAATGATGAACACTTTTCTTTTAAAGTTTTATTAAATACATTGAAGTTTGGTTTTGGGCATAATTCCCGGGTTTTGGGAACTTGTTTTAATAATTATGATTTTCTGCTGAATTATACTCTGAAATGGTTTTCGAAATGAAATGAATTGTTTTGGGTTTAAGAATTTTGTATGTTTCGTGTATGATCACCAGCTGTAGGATTCCCGGGATTCGGGGTCTTACAGATACTTTGAAGGATGCTCTTCTAAATTCTTACTCAACCTACATACTTGTGCTAACTGAAAGTAGGTATTTCAAAACCCCAAATATCAAATGCATGGATTTTGTAGAAAAATTGAAGAATAAAGAGTATGATTTAAAGTTCCAAAATTCATCCAAAGTTGATCAAGATCCTACTTTATATGGTGGAGCAGCTCCTACAAGTAAGAGTACTTCTACTTCTATCACAACATTCTATACCCAAGCAAGTCATAGGATTTCTCCACAAGAAGCTTTTACTAATCCTCAAATGTTTTCAAATCGATCTACTACAAGTTCAAGCTTAGTTCCTCCTCCCTCACCACCAAATGTTAACATGAAGGAAGCATAACAACACTTTGCATTCATGGGGGCTTTTATGTGCTTATATGAACAACTGGTGGGAAGTAAAGTTGCTCCATGTGATTTAACCAATTAAGATTATGACTAGATTAATTCATATGATCTAGAATTGATGGATCTTAAATGGAATATGGCCATGATTGTGAGAAAAATCAAGAAATTCAAGAAAAGAACTGGAAATGATTTGCCCACTATGAGAAAAAGGATTGAGTTTGATAAACTAAAGGTGAAGTTTTATAATTGTTAAGAGTTTGGTCACTTTGCCAAAGAATGTGACAAGCCTAGAAAAGAGTATTATTCAAGAAACAATACTCAAGATAGAAACTCAAACAAGAAGTATAATAACAATGAGTCAAAGGAGAAGCCAAAGATAGCTTTAGAGCAACCAAAGCAAAGTGAATCAAAGGCTATGAATGTTAAAGCGGGTATAGATTAGTCAAGAAGACTGTTTGGTGAAGCTTCAAGTGAATCACAGTAAGCAAACATGGCTGTGATTGTAAAAACTGAAAAGAATGGGTGTGATGAGATCACAAAGGTTACTAAGAAAGTGAAGTGTCTAAATCTGAGTCAGCCATATCTTGTGAAGATCAAAATGAAATATTCGCATGTATGGAAAGGATTGAGGAGGTCAGTTCTAACTTTTCTCCTAGCATTACTTATGATTATAAGAGTTCAAGCTCATCAGATATTGATGATTCTCTGAAATTTGTGTGTTTTCATTGTGATGAATCAAACTCTAAACTTGAAATGATTCGTCCTTACAATGAGAAATTAATCATTAATCTTGCTATAGTTAGAGATAGCTATCAAATAATGCTCGAAAGTGACAATGATTATAAACAAAAACTATATGCTTTATCCGATAGCAATCATGATTTAAAAGCAGAGGTTGCTACCAAAGAAAGGGTAGTAAAACTTCAGTTTCAAGAAATATTGAAAATTAAAACAAAGATTCATGAACTTGAAAATGAGATAATGGAGTTGAAACAAAAATTAAATAACTTTAAAAATTCATCATTTTTACTAGATCAGATTATTAAGGTTAATGGTTGCCATCAAAAGGGTACAAAACTGGTTTAGGATTTTTTGAAATTCCTCCTCAGTTTTTTCATGATTATACCAAACTACCAAACAATGGGAAACTAAAAGAAGTGGATATTGATTATCCACTGACGGTAGATCCTCCTGTCACTGTTAGTGAGGTAAAATTAATTAATGTGGAGAAATTTGATACAAAGAAAAATGTTGCGAAAACTGACAATATATTAACTCCAAAATGTCATATAAAGAGTAATCTAGTTTTCTCTCAAACTGGTGAAGGGGTGGTAATTGAAGATGTGTATAAACCAACTATGATTCACAAAGATAAGATTATTCCACTTGAAAAATCATATTCGTTGTGAACTACAAGAGTTTGAAAAGTCTATGTTCGGTAATACTAATACTTCACAGCCATCTGAGAAGAAGGTGATCTCAGATGAGGAACTAAGAAAATTTGTGAATCATGTTAGTATTGAAAAAGTGAGTAGAGGTAGGGTTTATAAATTAAGAGGGGTTAATCCACTCATTGCTGACGAACTATTCACTTTGAGTGTGGTTAAACCTGAATCCACTGAAAGAGTGTCGATTGTCGGAAACCATTTGCGAATGAGAATAAGATGTCTTTGGGGAAACAAGGAAGTTTAATACAAAATCACAAAAGAAATTTCAACCAACTTTGCTAAAACTTGTCAAATATGTAAAGTAGTGTGGGTTGGATGCACTCCAAAACTTTTCTGAGTGTTCTAACTTGGGTTTTTATAAACATAAACATGAAAAAAAGTTGAGTAATTCTCATGTGAAGGTTGTGACTTTTCAACCTAATATTTCATGAATCATTCACCACAAATTTTTATGGATAGGAGAACTTGTTTTTCCAGTGGTGAGCGTGATCATATTGCAAAATTCTAGGAATTTAGGGTCAGACTGACTGAAAAAACTTTAATCAAGGACCATGTTCCTATGATTAAAAGTATTTTGAAAAGGCAACCTACACAAAATATGGTTGATGATAATCAAATTATGACTGATGAGGATGACCCTAGGAAGGTGGTTAGGGTTAACATTGAAAAGAAAGATGTTAATATCAAACAGGTTGACTCTGTTAAACCTGTTTGCAAAGTTATAAAACTTGATGTGTTTTCTTTTGAAAATATATTGAGTAAGAGGTCAAAGGCAGCTTTAACTTATAGACAATTCCAGAAGTTACACTAGCATGTGTTGAAAAAAGAAATCTAAAGATGTTAAGGTTTCTATTGATGAATTGCCAACATGGAAACCTAAAGTTGGTTTATGCCAAAAGGAACATGAGGTTAAATCCAATACTGAGGCTTGGGTTACCTCTTTTAATTAACCATTTAATTGTATGTGCAAATTTCATCAAAGACTATCTCAGGTGACAGGTGGGTTGTAGATAGTGGATGTTCTCGTCATATCACTGGCAATATTAATCTCTTTACAAATATTTAAGACGTTCAAGGAGGTTATGTTTCGTTTACGGGTAATCAAGGGGGATTAATAACCAATAGGGTGAAGTGTCCAACGGAGAATCACATTCGAGAAAGTGAATTATTGTGATAAGGTTGATCATAATCTATTGAGTGTTTCACATATTTGTGACAAAAAGTATACAACCTTGTTCACTATTAAAGAATATGTGATTCTGAAACCTAGGTTTGTGATTCCAAAGAAGATGGCTGACATGCAATCACCCCAATCGAATGATATTTATTTTTGGATATGGCATCCACTACAGCATCTTCATCAACAACAACCAGTTTTGTGTCAAAAGTAACCGAGAAAGACAAGATCCTATGGCATAGAAGGATGGGTCATATCCACATTAGAAAAATGAATCATTTGATGGCAAATGATTTGGTGGACGGTGTATCTTTAAAAAATTTTCATATGTCCGATCATTGTGTCTCGTGCAAGAAAGCAAACCAAAAGAAGAAATGTCGTCCATTGAAGTAGATCAACTCTATAAATACTCCCTTAGAACGTTTACATATGGATTTGTTTGGTCTAGTGAATAGCAAGTATTGTTGGGGATTTATATTGTTTAGTGGTCACTGATGCTTATTCGACGTTTTCATGGGTGTTGTTTATCAGCACGAAGGATCAAACAACCGTTCTCATGCAAATCTGATCAATAAGATCGAATCACTTTACAAGTTGAAAGTGAGGTGTATTCGAAGTGATAAGGGTACTGAATTCAAAGTAGTATATGTTTTGGTCAAAAATTAACAAACGTGATTTTACAACCTAATTAGTAAAATGGGACTAGGTGCTTGTAAAAATGACTTGAACACAGAGATTTGTTCCGAGGAAAAAACCTGTTATCCTTACGATAACAAGAAAATAACTCGGGTGGTGAAAACTATCACCACCGATTTATTAATAACGAAGTGGTTACAAGTGTGGAGCTAAAAATCGATCTTGATTACAGAGAATGCGAGTACTAGTATGTATCGTGTGTCTAGAGTGTGTGTTGTTTGATCCGAGTAGTTCTTTATTTATACAAAAATAAAGCTAACAGTATGGCCTATAATTTATGAAACTTTGGACTAAATCCCATTAGCCGTTAATCCCCTAAATCAGCACGTTTCCTTTCCTACCACGATCTATTAACTGAAAGTGTGAGTCTCCGGGAGATCATAGCAACGGTCTTTGACCTGGTAAACAAGAAAAGGCTGCGAACAAATTGTTAGTTATATAACATATTTAGGATACCTGTTACCTTGGAGGATACCGCATCCTGGAGTTATTCTGAATATAATGTTTGCTGAGTATACTGGGAATCCGAGTCCTAACAATTGTCCCCAAATTTAACAGCTGTAGATATGGGTTACAGCTGTAAAATTTTTAAATTTTGAATTTTGAATTCCTGCATGTGCGGTGGATCCTTGCATCACATGTCAGTCGTCCGTGACCCCTGAATATCTATATTTATCCAAGATAAATATTTCTTAAGCCATTCATCCGTCTTAATAGGTAATCTTTCTGATCTCTCTTATTCTTCATCTTCTCAAATCATGAGTCCAAAACTTTATAATTCTGGTATTGAAGATTTTGTGTCTCAGAATCTCCTTGCTAACCCCGTGAACGAGATATGTACATTTAATAACAACGATATTGCGAGCTTACAATTCTGAGGCTGCTTTCCTTCGGGAACCGTTTTTCGACCCTTTGATCCGGCGGCCTTATCTGACTTGGTCTCTAAGAACTGGATTTGTGTTCCTTTTTTGCCATTCAAGATCGGTTTTACTTATCACTTTCCCGCTTTTACCACCGATTATTTTACTAGAACTGGGCTTAGTTTTGTCTAAACCACGCCCATGGTTTGGAGGACCTTGTTTGTCTTGGAAACATTAATTGTTGACCATGATCTTGACTTCACCCTTTCTGAACTTGCTTCTGTGTATGACTTTCGTAGTCATGGTTCCTCCAGATACATTCTCAAAACTAGATCCGGCCGTACCCCACTTGTTTCTAAAAACACCCATAATAACGATCAATGGAAGAGACAGTTTTTCTTTGTCAGGAGAGATACTCTCCCTCATCCTGAGAATCTTCCGTATCTTTGGGTTGCCAAAAGTAGGATACATTGTCTTGAAGATGTATGCCGATAATATCCGTATCTAATATGTTTTTGTCTTTGGCAGCTTTGAATTTCTTCGAGATTGCCCCTCCCACCAAAGAGACTGAGTCCAAGCTGAGCTCTTTCTTTCTCATTGACGAGGAGGAAAGGACCTTTCATTTTCAGCCAAGCCTCCAAGAACCATCGCTATCGGCCGGTTCTGTTATGTTTGGTAAGGAATATTGAGATGTTAGTATAAATATTTAAAGGATTAGGGATACTAACCTGTATACTCGTAGATAAATCTGCCTCAGTCTTCGCTTTGGACGACATTGACAGCATGGTCTCTAACCGTAGCACCAAGAAAAAGGAAGCCGCTCCTGCCTCCCTACCAAAACCTGAGAGCAGTCGTGCCAAAGGCTCCAAAAAGAGGAAGACCCAGGAAGTATCTAATTCTTCTCCAACCTGTAATCTGGAGTTCAATAAGGTATGTCCTCTGATAATACCCTCGTATTTTGAGGATAACATATGCTAAGGATATCATGAAGATTTTTTTATTTGGGCAGGGACTGGAGCAGCTATCCTCCAGCTTCAACGATCTGCGTTATGAACTTCTTGATGCCAACACCCACATAGCCGAGATGCTGAAGATCGCCACTACCAAAACCAATCTCCTTGATAAGAAGACCAAGGAAATTGAGGATTTGAAGAAGTAACTCTCGATGGCCGAGAAGGAGCTCGTCCACCAAGAAGTGGATCGTCTGGTTTAGATCCAAGAGGTTACTGAGAGGGCAAAGAAGTCAGCTACTGTCTCCATTTTCCAGTCTCGGCTAAGGATGGCTAAGAAGGCGAAGGATGCGGGTCTGGATACTCCTTTTCTGGATGTGGCTACTTGGGAGAAAGTTTTGGCTGAGCTTAATGGAAAGAGTGTGGAGGATGCTGGTCTGAGTGTAGCGGAGAAGGCTGCAGAGGAGGCTGTGAGGTGGCGATCAAGGATGTGGTGAAGGCGGTTGGTGACGAGGTGCAATTGGGCGATGATAGCGGTAAAGAAAAGGCTTGAGCCCAATTTTTTATGTGTTTGTGTTTGTTGGTCTGATGTTGGGTTGTAATGGTTTGTTGAACAAGTTTTACTTTCTTGTTTTAAACATTATTAAGCGTAGGATATTAGGATACATGGGTGGAGGGATCTTGATTTTCCAAGACGAAGCCCATGTTATCTTGACTTTTGAACTTCTGGCAATATTCGGGTGGAGGGATCTTGGCTTTTCAAGATGAAACCCGAGTGTTGTCTTTTTAATTTCCTGCACCTGTGATTAGTAATAACATAATCTTTTGGCTCAAAGCATTGTGTTCAATATGTATGTTATTTTTATATAACTTATCTGAATAAGTGTTAATTGCAATATTACAAATCTTCAATTCTCTGAAATAAGTTATTTCGATGATAATATGTTCTGAAAACATGCTTCTTGAACATATTGAGGATAATGTATCCTAATCATAAAATATTTCAAGGATTCATATATTTTTAGTAAATACATCTTTAAGACTTATTATGTATTGAAATAAAACATTTTAAGGATAATATATCCTTATGCCTTGTGTGAGTTGTCACAATCAAACCAAAAGATCATGTCTTGAAATATAAATTGTATGATAAAACTAAGTGTAAAGAGTACCTTTGTGGAGATCATTTATAAAACTAGTTAGCTTACATATGATGTCCCCAACTGTTGAACTTTTTGATGTATCATGTTTCAGGAATTTTGCCAAGTTAAAAACAACTTAGTAACACTTCTATGCTTAGTGAACTGGTAGAGCTCTGATCTTTGAAAACAAAGTTAGATAATCCTGGCGATAAAGTCCATTTACTGGCGACAAAGCCTTTGTACTGGCGATAAAGCCTTTTCATTGGAGACTAGGCCTTTACTTGAGAGACATGAAAATGTCTAAGCTTGAGATAAATCTGAGGAAAGTCCCAAATGTATGGCATGAAAATGCTAAGACTTTATATAACATGAAAATGTTATAAACCTCAGATAACATGAAAATGTTATAAACCATATGTGTGACACATCTGCCACTTATCTTAATGATTCGGTATATAGCCAACAACAAACGGATTATCAGCTGGTTTGGTCCGCCTGCTTCGAACTATATCTGAATCATCGTGCGCTCCAGGCGGCGTTAGAAAGGTGAAGACCTTTAAACCTTAGAAGATATTAGGGATATCTTATTCGTGCGCTCCATGCGTTCGTTAGCAATGTGAAGTCCTTGAAACCTTAGAAGATATCAAGGATATCTTATTCGTGTGTGAGGTGATCAGCCTCTGACTGTTGTAAAGATAACGTATCCCTAGGATAACTGCAAAACACTAAGCTCTTAATGAGGGGTGGGTGTTAGCCTGGCTAACACCCCTCCAATGCTTAAGTCAGTAAACTTGATTTAGAGATAATAAAGTTCAAAGAGTATAAAAATAGATAAGGGAACATACCTTTATCTTGAGGATACGAACATACCAGTCAAGGATACAAACAAAAATATGCTTTAAGGTGGATAGCGTTCCAGGCTCTTGGTATAGGAACACCTTCCATAGTGATTAACCAATAGGCCCCTTTTCCTGCTTCTAAATCAATCAGGTAAGGACCTTCCCATTTTGGAGCAAGCTTTCCATATGTTGGGTTAGTGGTATTCTAAAATGCCTTTCTTAACACCATATCTCCTACTTGGAATCTTCGAATCCGAATATTCTTGTTGTAGGACTTGGCTATCCTTTGTTGGTATGCTGCCATTCTAACCTTAGCAAGATCTCTGAGTTCATCAACAGTGTCAAGGTATTCAATGAGGCTTTGGTTGTTGGACTTAGTATCTTGGATGCTGGTTCTTGCTGTAGGGATTACCATCTCCGTAGGGATAATAGCTTCGGCCCCAAACACCAAGGAGAAAGGTATTTGTCCCGTTGCATTTTTTAAAGCGGTTCTACCAGCCCAAAGAACAAATGGTAGTTCTTCAGCCCATTTTCCCTTCTTGGATCCCAATTTCTTCTTCAAATTGTTGATAATGAACTTCTTACTAGATTCTGCTTGACCATTAGCTTGAGGATGTACTGGAGTTGAAGTTACTATCTTGATTCCCCAACTATCACAAAAGTTGGTTGTTCTACTACCGATAAACTGTGATCCATTGTCAAAAACAATTTCTACCGGGATACCAAATCTTGTCAGGATATTGCGTTTGATGAATGAGATCACATCCTTTTCTTTAACTTGGACAAATGTCTCTGCTTCGATCCACTTGGAGAAGTAATCTGTCATGGCCAACATAAAGACCTTTCCACCAGGAGCCTTGGGCAGCTTTCCCACAATATCCATTCCCCATTTCATAAATGGCCATAGGGATATGATAGGATATAATGGTTCAGCTGGTTGATGCAAGATGTTGCTGTTTCTTTGGTAAGCATCACACTTCTTGGAGAAATTTATTGCGTCTTTCTTCATTGTTGGCCAGAAGTATCCTGTCCTCAGTATCTTGGATACTAAGGCTCTGCCCCCAGTGTGGTTTCCACAATCACCTTCATGTATGTCTTTGAGAACTTCTTGTGCTTCATGATGTTCCAAGCATCTCAAGTATGGACCTTCAAGTGATTTCTATACAAAACATCATTTAAAATAATATACTGGGTTACCTTCATTCGGAAAGCTCTTGGATATTCTCCTTCTGGTATCTCGTTATCCTGAAGATACCGCATTATGGGATGGGTCCAGGATACTGGATTATCCTTAGACTTTAAAGTCTCCAAGACTTCGTGGCTTTCTTTTGTTGCTGGAGTCAAGATATGTATGTTGGGTATCTTGATATCATCAGGTATCTTGAGAGCTAATGCTAAATTTGCCAAAGCATCTGCTTCAGTCTTTTCTTCTCTTGGTACCTGTACTATATCAAATGTTTCGAAACACATAGCTAATTTCTTAACTATTTCTAAATATTTTGCTAAGTTTTTTGCATTCACTAAATAAGAGCCATTAAAATGGTTAGCTAGTAACAAAGAAGATAATCAAGGTGGTGGTGGTGGTAGTGTGGTAATGATGGTGATGATGGTGATCGTGGTGATAGTGGTGCTAAGGCACGTAAGCAAAAGGCTAAAGGTAAGGCTGTCACGGTTGATGAACCCAAGAAAAAGAGAACGAGAAGGGGTTCTGGTGTATTTAGTCAAGAGCTTTTATAGGTAGTTGTTTCAGAAGGTATCTCACAAGTTGTTTCTACTACAACTGTTTCTACTCCTATTACATCTATTTTTACAAGTGCTCTAAGCACTCCGGTGGTTACATTGGTGACTATCACATAAAAAATTCCAAGAATTGCAACTATTACGCAATCCATGTTACATCAAACTCATTCTCCGATTCCTCCACCACAACAAGCTACTCCAACTGCAAGCCCCACAGTGTCTGGTAGAACTGTGGCGAGCCCTACTTTGAGGTTTATATCTCTATTTACGCAGTATAATAGACCGCGAGGTCCTTTGTTGCCTCTTCGTCCTATTTTCTACTGTTTGAGTTCTCATGAGCAAATGTTCCATCTGATGAACATTAACCATCTACAATCAACACAGATGAATGCTGATCGTGTGCTTCAGGAGACTACGAGGACTAATCAGTATGAGGGGGGTCTAATATTCGAATAAGGAGAATGATAATTTGAAGGCCCTAATTACTGCTCAGGGGAAAGGTTATAGAAACAAGACGAGTTGATCCTTCAGTTGCAATGCAAAGAAGATATGTTGAAAAAGTTGAAGGATCGGGATCACAACGATGATCCTGAAGCGGGTTGTTCTGATAAGAAACCAGGTGCTTCAACATCTGGTACAATGCCTGCTGAAGGGGAGTCAAGTGGGAAGTAGATTGTGGTGTATCATGATTCTATTCGTTGACATGATCGGGGTTGTGATGAGCATGGCTAAGGTAGATTAAATTGAAGAAAGCGAGTTTGTTGATCATGGGTTAACAAAAGAACAAATCGCCAGTGTTGAATTTGAATAAGGACGACGTGGAGGAACTTAAGAAGCAGGTAGATGTTGAGATTGAGGATGCTGGTGATGTGGAAGTGGATCCAAGTATTCCATCTTGGGATACTTGTTATGATGATGCTGAGATGGAGGTCATAACGGCCGAGGAATATCCCGAGATGTATACACGAAATAACTATGATGAGGGAATTCCTTTCTTCACTATTGGGCATTAGAAGGCCGAGGAACAATTGAATAAAGAGAAAGAGAAAGGAAAGAGACCGAAACTAGAACAAACTTCTAATGGTTTATTTTAGTACAACGCAAAGAAACTAGACAAGTGGATAGACATTGAGGTATGCTCAGAAAGAAGGTTATATGCAGTCGAAGGCCAGATTGTCTGCATACCAGATGATGAAGTTTGTTGCTGTGAAGACGGTGAAATGGGATATTGTATCATGGATGTATGATCCAGAGCTAAAAGTTTGTATTGTTGAGAGGAGAATGGGATTCAGTTTTTAAATCATTTACTGATATTCTCTGCATGCCGCACTGGGATGTTCATACATTGACGTTTAGACCATTCATGAATCGTGGGAATAATTAGTTGATTGATTGGTTCTATTGTCATTTAGTCCACGAGTGTTGGGTCAGATTTTTGATAAGGAAGATTGGAATCTTCTCAACCTCCTCAGAAAATGGCTAAGTATGGACTTCGAGCAATCTTAGGCGATCGAGCATGGTTTTACTACTTCGAGCAAGGTCTTCAGAACCTTAAATGGTTAATTCTTCTAAGTGTTAAGGCTTCGAGCAAGCTACACTTCAACGAACAAGAGTATTCTTCTATCAAGCGTGGATTGCCAATCGAGCAAACAGCTTGATCATACAAGTTTTAACCAAGTGTTACGAGCACAGGATGATCAAGGACATGGGGACAAGCATGGATGCAAAGAAGAAGATGTGACGTGACCAAAGCAAGGACTTCGAGCACAGTTCAATTACCGAGCAAGATTTACATCCAAGCATGCTAAAGATTGCTGAATAAGTATAACTAAAGACATCAAGAAGAATGAGCTTGCTCGATGGACTAGTTCGAGCTAAGCATGGACGGCTCAAGATGAACGAAGCTTACTGGAGGAGAATATATTCTCCAAAAGAGAATATATTCTAAGTAAAATATGCTCGAAGACACTCATCGAGCATACCTAGCATAGTGAGTATGCTCGAGCAAGATAGTTACCTTGCTCGATGACTCAACACTTGTATTATTTTGAGTTTCATTATGTAATGATTAGGAACTTGTAGAAGGAATGTCAGGGTCTGTAAATAGGGTCCTAGGTTTCCATTTAGGACACGGTTTTTGACACGGCGCTCTGTACGAAAAACATTTTAAAGGAATATTCTTTATTTCCTCGTATAGCAGCCGCCGCCACCTGCGCCGTCACACGAAACCCTAGACATTCATTACACTGTTTCATTAATGAGTTATTAAATACAGTAAATCTTTGTCTTGAAATCGTTCTTACTGATCATTCATTTACGTTTCGCGTTTGTTATTCCTTCATTCCTTCGTTCCCACTTGTTGGATATCTTGATTCCGCCAGGATATTCAGTAGGCCTTTGGGTTAGCAGAGTCAGTGTGTTCTTGTCAACCTTTCGAGGTTCACGGTCCTGACAAGTGGTATCAGAGCTTGAGTAAGCTCGCTGAAGGCCACAGGACAGAAGGTTGTGAAGAAGCTTGAAGCTTTACTCCGTCTTCAGTACTGCAAACTCCAGATCTATTGATATGGAAGACCATGAAGTTTCAACAAACATGATTCCAAGGCTACTCGGACAAGAAAACTTCATAAATTGGAAAGTGCTGTTTGAAGCGGCTGTGAACTACAATGACCCAGAGCTGTGGATGTCTATCACTGAAGGAAACTACGTTCCGTCAACAGCACAAAACAACAACGCAACTGTTGAACTGAAGATGAAGAAGAGGGATGATAAAGCTCTGTCTATACTAAAATTAGGGCTTTCTTGGGAAATTCTGACAACCGTAAATCATCACAAGACTACAAAGGGCATGTATGATGTAGTTATTGAAATGTTTGAGGGGAATACAGAATTGAGAGACATCAAGAAAGACAGATTGAAACAGCAGCTTGACAGATTCAAGTTCAAGGAAGGAGAAAGACTAAAGTCAGTTCTGCAAAGGTTCATGATGATTGTGAATGAAATTAGAACAACAGACCTTCAGATATCTGATTTTGACTTGAACAAGAAACTTCTATCATCTTTGTCTGGTGAATATTACACTACTAGCAAGTTCATCAAATAGAAGACCAGCTTTCCTAATTTCAAGTTAGATGATGTGATAGCCTTCCTCAAGGCTGCAGAATATGAAATGATTGAAAACCATATGATTCGAGAGGACAAGCCAAGCTTTCAAATGAACAATGCTCTTGTGGCACCCATGGGCAACCTCTCAATCAAGAATCAACAGCCTATTGTTGAGGAACCATCAGAAACCAATTCATCTTGCAGTAGTCAATCATGATTTAATGTTCAGTTGATTGAAGATGACACACCATCTCCAGCAAATGGGCAAACTACTTTCATGAATCACAACCCAACTCAAGGAACAGACTACCAAGCCTTGTTCTCCATGTTCACTGGGTCATACCATGCCTTTGTGGCCAAGAATCTGATAAATACAAGCATTGTGCAAGAATACCTAGAACAAATAGATGCTGATGATTTACAAGATATGGACATTAAATGGCAAGCAGCTATGCTAGCAGTGAAGAGCAAGAGATTGTACAACAGGACAGGTAGAACAAGCTTCCATGGTCCAACTGAAAGAATTGGATTTGACAAATCAAAGGCCATCTGTTATAATTGTCAACAACCTGGACACTTTGCAAGAGAATGTAACATGCCAAGATAAGCTGGAAATCAATTGAATCAAAATCAATTCTACCATAACCAGAATCAAAATTTCCAGCAGCAAAGAAAATCAGATTACCAACCAGAACCCCTACCAAAATCCGAACATACCCCAACAATAAACATTTCAACCTCAAAGAAACAACCAATTGCAGGCTCACACAAACCAGAACAGATTAAATCAGAATAATGTGAACCAGTAGAGAGACCAAGGAAATGTGGCTATTACCAGGGTGTCACAGGATGGGGAATTTGATTGGAGCAATCATGCTGCAGAAATTGAGAGGACAAATGTTGAATTTATGGCAAAGGTGCATGACCAGGTTGAATCTTCAAATACTTAGGTACAATCTGATATCTCAATTTCTGATCTTCTTATTACTATTGATCAACTTAATCAGGAGATTGGAAAATGGAAAACAGAGTGTGGGAGGAAGGAAGCCTTTTTGAATGTGTATGAAACAAGTGAGGCAACCTATGAAAGTCAAATAAAAGGACTTGGGGATGACTGTATGATGGCATACCAGACCCAAACAAGAATGACCATTGAAATAGAAGGGTTGAAAAGGATGTATGCAGAAGAAAAGATGAAGAATGTTGAATTGCTAATTCAAATAGATTTCTTGAAGAACCTTGTTTCTGCTGGCAATATTGTGGGATATGTTGATAAAATGACTGAAGAAGAGAAGTACAAAAATGTTCCACCACCTTTTTGTGACAGCTACCCACTGAAAGTAGAGAAGGAGAGTAGAAGTGAATACCTTAAGTAGTTCAAGAATGTTTTTGATGACAAAGAAGACTTTGTAAAGCAATATGCTGATGTGTATGTAGACCAGAATGGAGATTTTGCAGTGAAGAAGGGTGGGGAGCCAGAATTTGAAAAGAATGACAAATTGGTAGGAGAAAACAAGAAATGGAGTGAATACTCTAGTGAAGACAGCAATTGCAGCTATGGAAGCTCAAAGTCATCTAAGGGCAAGAAGAAAAAAGGATCAAGCAAAAAGAAAAGTAAAAAGATTTCTCTTCTGCCAAAAATGACTCTAAAGATGAAAAAGCACTATGAGAAGATTAGAAGAGAACATGTGGTGTTTGACATCTGTGCAAGACCACAGACTGAAATCAAGAAAAGAACAGAAGAAAATGTGAAATCTTCCTATGATCAGTCACATCCTCCAATCTATCCAGTTTTCTCAAACCATGAACTTTTTGACATTGGAGATGTGGAATATGTTCAAATGAGAAGATCTGTTGGAAATGAAAAAAGAAGCAGTTTAAGAACCCGTTCCAAGTTCAAGCCTGTTGTATTTGTCAAAGAAAAATATCATTTGGAGCATGATCTGAACAAACCAATCAAGATGGACTTCAGCAATTCACTATGTCCTAAAACCTCCCTAGGCTTTGATTTTCCCAAACGCAGTGACAAAATTAAAGACAAGCAATTGCTTGAAGATATGGGGAGCTACGCAAAGATCTGGTGCAAGAATTGTGGTGCATATGGTCATCACACTGACTCTTGTTGGTTTGAAGAGGAAGAATTTGAAGTTCTTGATGTGGTTTGTGGGTTTGATACAAGAAAATGTATCAAAGATATTTAAATGAAGAAAAAGGCAGTTCAGATGATGAAAAGAAAAGGTCAGTGCTTGAAAAGAGACTGAAACAAGTCTTAAAGATCAAAGATGAACCAAGTGTGTCTAACAAACCTGCAAAGAACAAAAGGTCGAGTGACAAAGGAAAGGAGAAGATTAGACTTGGTGTTCATAATGGAGATGAGAAATTTCTGATGAAGCAGGGCTTTGAACCAAGAGGGTTCTAATGGAAGACTAAGAAGGAGGTGACTGAAAAGAAGAACTATGTGATTGAGCAAACTGAAAAACTAATCAATACACAAGTTGTGATGAATGGGTCAGATTCAGACACAGAAGAAGAATGTGAAGTTGTGTATGAAGACCCACTTCCAGTTCCAACTCCAACTCCTGATGAATCTTCCACCGACACAGAATTACAAACTGATGCAGTTTGTAAATCAGATTCAAACTAATTCTGTTTTATATGTATGTGCAGGAACAGTCCTTGAACAAAAATGACTCATGGTATATGGACAGTGGATGTTCCAGGCACATGACTTGTGATAAGGGTGTGTTAATAAACTGTGAAAAGAAATATGAAGGGCCAGTTGCCTTTGGGAGTGAGGAATATGGAGGAAAGATTGTTGGAAGTGGAACACTCACAAATGGCAAAGTATCCTGTGAGAATGTGCTGCATGTTGAAGGACTACAATACAACTTCCTCAGCATTTCTCACGTCTGTGATAAAGGATACAAAGTGGCTTTCATTGATGACACTTCCTGATCTTGAAGCCTGAATTTGTTATTCCAACTGACATAGTTATGATGATGGCTCCTAGAAATGGCAACCTCTATGAACTGAGAATGAATACTGCAACTTCAAGAGGTGGTTCATGCTTTGTGTCAAAAGCAACTGGAAATGAACCTAAGCTATGACATAGGAAGATGTGTCATGTGAATTTAAAGAACATGAACAAACTTGTAAAATGTGAACATGTTGTTGGCCTTCCCACAAGAGAATTCAAATTGGAGAAAAATGCACATCCTGCCTGAAAGGGAAACAACACAAATCCTCACATAAAAGAAAAATGATAAATACTATTGACGAGGTCTTGGAACTGCTACACATGGATCTTTTTGGTCCTGTAAGTGTTCCAAGTATTGGCAAGAAAAGATACTGCTTAGTAATTACTGATGACTATTCAAGGTTTACTTTATGGGCAACAAAGATGAAACTGCAGAGTTAATCAAAATGTATGTGCTAAAATTGGAAAATCAACTTAAAAGGAAGATGAAGGTCATTAGAAGTGACAATGGCACAGAGTTCAGAAATGGAATTATGAATGAATTCTGCACTTCTAAGGGTATCTTTCAACAATACCGTGCTCCCAGAAATCCTAAACAAAATGGTTTTGCAAAAAGAAGAAACATAACTTTAATTGAAGCTGCAAGAACCATGATTGCTGATGCAAATTTACCAGTCACCTTTTGGGCAGAAGCAATCAACACTGCATGTTATGTGCAGAACAAGGTTCTTTTGAACAAGGCTCAAAATAAGACTCCATATGAGGTTATCTTTAAGAGAAAGCCTTATGTGAAGTTATTAAAGACTTTTGGATGCATATGCTCACTCCTGAATACAAAGGACTATTTGAACAATTTCCAGTCCAAATCTCTGGAATGCTTCTTTGTAGGTTATTCATCTCATTCAAAGGCTTACAGAGTCTATGTGAAGGAGCACATGGTAGTGATTAAATCTTCTAATATAATTTTCAATGAAAACCATTTCAATAATGTTGAATGACCCAAATGGCTGTTTAACTTAGAAAAGATGATCAAATCATTAAAAATCTACAGTGAGGATATGGATGACAGCATGTACAGAACCACCTTTGAAGATAAAGAAAAGCAAAAACAAGTTGATCTGTACAAGCTATGGTCATCTGTTGCTCCTGAGTCTAATGGCTTTAACTTTGAAAGAAAAAACCTTTAAGCTACTGAAGTTGATACAAATAGACAAGATGATGCAGTGGAAGTTTCCAATGAAGGGCCAAGTGAAGTTGAGAGTGATCCAATTCAAAGTCAACAACCTGATCAGACTGAAAGGATAAACCAGTTTGAAGAAAGGTTCCAGTCTTTGTTTGACTCTCTGCAATTTGGGTCAAATGAGGGATCTTCATCAGAGATAAATCAAGTTCAAACAAATGAAGAATCCCAAATGAGAATTGAAGATGATTCTGCTGTGTTAAATATGACAAATCTTGAAACAAAAGTATCTGCACAACAAGTTGTGCAAACCACTTCTGTTGAAAGAAATCACCCAGCATAAAACATAATAGGAGACTTGCATGAAAGAGTGACAAGAAGTTCTTCTAAGAAGGCAAACATCTGCCTATATGCCTGTTTCTTATCCCAAGTTGAACCCAAGAACATTAATCAAGCCTTGAAAGACAACAGCTGGGTATAAGCTATGTAGGAAGAATTGGTCCAATTCAGAGACTTACATGTATGGGATTTGGTTGACAAGCCCAGAGGCAAGTATGCTATTGGCACCAAGTGGGTTTTTAGAAACAAGAAGGACGAAAAAGGAATTGTTATTAAGAACAAAGCAAGATTGGTAGCTCTAGGATGCTTACAAGAGAAAGGGTGGACTTTGAAGTAGTTTTTGCTCCAGTTGCAAGACTAGAAGCAATCAGAATCTTTATGGCATATGCAGCATCCATGAATATAAAGGTCTATCAATTGGATGTAAAGTCTGCATTTTTGAATGGGAAAATTGATGAAGAAGTCTATGTCAATCAACCTCCTGGATTTGAAGATCCAATGCCCACCAACAAAGTTTACAAGCTCAGCAAGGCACTGTATGGATTACATCAATCACCAAGAGCTTGGTATGATGAGCTGTCAAATCATTTGTTGGAAAATGGTTTCTATAGAGGGGCAATTGACAAGACTCTTTTCTACAAAAGAAACAAACAAAGACCTTATGCTGCTGCAAGTGTATGTGGATGACATTATCTTTGGCTCTACAAACGAACAAATGTGCAAAGTGTTTGAACAAGTAATAAAATCCAAGTACAAAATGAGCTCAATGGGAGAAATGAATTTCTTCCTTGGACTTCAAGTGCAACAAAAGGCTGATGGCATCTTCATAAATCAATCCAAATATGTACAAGAGATTCTTAACAAATTCAAGTGCCAAGACTTAAAGACAGTGTCCACACCAACGGATACACATAAGAAAATGGTACTTGATGAAAAGGGGGAGCCAGTGGACCAGCATGAGTATAGGGCCAAGATAGGATCACTGATGTATCTTACAGCATCTAGGCTAGATATTATGTTTGCTGTGTGTGTCTGTGCAAGATTTTAGGCTAACCCCAAGGTTTCACACATGCAAGCAGTCAAGAGGATATTCAGATACCTAAAGGGAAAACCAGATTTGGGGATTTGGTATCCAAAGAACCTCTCTTTTGATTTGATAGCCTACACCGACAGTGACTATGATGGTTGCAACATGAGTAGGAAATCAACCTCAGGAGGCTGCCAGTTTTTAGGGAACAGGTTGGTGTCATGGCAATGCAAGAAACAGACTACAGTGTCTATCTCAACTACTGAAGCTGAATACATTCCTGCATCTGCTTGATGTGCACAGGTTTTGTGGATTCAAAATCAACTACTGGATTAAGGTCTGAATTTCTTACTTACTCCTATCTTAATTGATAATACTGCTACTTTGTTTATTGTTAAGAATCCAGTCCAACATTCTAAGACTAAGCACATTGAAATTAGACATCATTTCATTAAGGATTGTCAGGACAAAGGGCTTATAGAAATGAAAAGGGTAGACACATCTAATAATTTGGCTGATTTGTTCACTAAACCTTTAGATAATACTAGGTTTCACTTTCTGTTAAAATGCCTAGGAATGATAAATGCTGATGAGGTTTAATTTAGGATGTGTGCTTAAGTGAAGTGCTTACTGATGATCTAGATTACTCACTTTGAATGTTGGCATGATCAAATTGCTATGCTTGAATGATTACTCAAAATTGCATGAATCATGTTTGTGACTGTTCTTGTGTGAAATTTTAGTTAACCTTGATAATTACAACTGTAGTACTTTGATCTGTGCTTGCATGATAAATTTTTATGATTCTAAGTACTTCGAGCATGAATCTGTGCTTGATGGTGTGCTTATTGATCTTCGAGCACAAGCATGGGCTTCGGTAAAACTATTCAAAGTCACTCGAGCACAGATGCCATTGCTTAGACGCTCGAACATAGAATGCTATCTTGAAAACTTTTGCAAGTATTTCGAGCATGCTTCTGTGGTAGATGGGTGTTTAATGCTCTTCGAAGAAAAACAATCCATACTTGGGGTTTTTCTCAAGTAACTCGAGCATGAATGTTGTTACCAGTGATCGAGCATGTACATATGTTTAGGATAACTTGCTTATTCTTTGCAAATTACTGCTCGAGCACAAAGTTAAGTCTCTCAAGCACAATCATTGAATTGATTCACTTATACGGTTGCTCGATAGATTTTCGAGCATGCTTGATGAAGTTCTGAGCATGCTCGACAGACTTAAGTGATAATTTGTTGTTTCTATGCTATCTGAAAGTTTGTGTTTTGATTCTGTGAAAGTGTGTGCTTAATTACAAATGCGTAAATGACAACACCATCTTTAAAATCACTGTTCTTCAATTGAATTATCAAAAGGAAAATGGTTTTTAAATGGTAAAAGTTTTTGATTAGGCAACACTTTTTTCGGTGACAATAAATAAGAGAAATGATAATATTATCCAAGTTCCCAGCTTCAAAGAAGCAAGAAACTTATTTCTGGGAAATTGAATCCAACCTAAAATGGGAAATGACAGAAAACTGTTTAAGATAACTAACCCATGGATTGTAAGTTCAAAAGGCTTTGAGTACAGTAATTGGCAAAGTATGGTAGCTTTCCATAGTCTGTAATTGCAATATGTGATATACACTTAAATTGGCTGAAGTATGATGTGGTGAAACATTGGAAAATAAGGTATGTTCTCTAACACATCTCTCCGAATGATAGGCAAAAAGGTCATTATCCAATCATAAACAAGCCCGTTGGTGTTTCTAGTCTACAAAAATCTTTTAAGTATTTGAGCAGATATAAATTATTGATATATGGAAAACCTCTTAAAAGAAAAAGAGAGAAAAAGATTGAAAAGTATAAAAAGATCAAAAGTATAATATATATATATATATATATATATAATAAGTTAGCTGATTTCATGACTTAAGGGGCAATAAGAGAACTACGGGAGTGGGGCATACAAGTAAGTCCTAAACACCCTGAATGTAACGCATGTAAGTTTGGATGGCATGTAAGTCCAACGTTCAACCTTACAGTCTGTTATCAAAGACAAAATATAAGTAAATAACTGCTCTAGTATACAAAAATCAATTTTGACCAGGGCATTAGGGGGTCGGAGTTAATTTGGAGTGATTTGGAGAAAGCTAAATATGCTTTGAGAAGAGATTGGAAGCAACCTGAAGCTATAGGAATAACCATCCCTATTTTATGGTCTAATTGAATCCTAAATGTATCACAGAAAGCAATGACCATTATGCTAAGTATACCTGCTGCAACCTGACTTGAGACATAATAACACTGACCATGAAGTTGTGATATCGTTGTCCTAAATAGTCTGATCCCATGATGAGATCTTTCCAATTGACTTAAAATGAATTTTATTTTTGAACTGGATTTTGATCTCTTATGTCACCTTAAACTAATTGCTCATTTGATTTACTGTTATGAAATGATTATTCTTTGGAAAAGGTTAAAATTTTGAGCATAAGACATGATTACTCATGTCTTGAATCAGTGGCCTAAAAGTTGTGGTTCTCAAACTGAATTGAAATTTAAGTTAAGTGTTTCGAGCAAGGAAACTGTCCCTGCTTATGCAATGCTGCTTCGAGTATACTATGATATGTGTAAATTGACTATCTGTTTCGAGTATGACATGAGACGTTTTGCTGTTAAGTGTTTCGAGCATGTATCTTATCTTCGAGCACCTGCTATGTTATGAAAATTGGTATGTGTTTCGAGCATGATTGCATGGTAACTAGCTAAGATCTAAGTTTTCGAGCACAAAGACCTAAAAGGAGACATTTATGTGTTTCGAGCATCGTTGTGTGCTAGATACTTAGGTATAAGCATTCGAGCTGAGGAACTTGAAGATCATTATGTTAAGTAGTTCGAGCAAACTCATGAACTTAACACTTAGGCTGTAAGTTCGATTACAAAATAATAAATAAATAAATAAATAAAAAATAGGAAGATTTAATTTGCTAAGGCTTTCGAGCGTAGTGTACTTATAGCATATAGAGCTATAAATGTGTAACGCCCGTTAATTCCGGTTTCAAGAATTAAAGCTTGTAAAGTATGTATAATTCTCGGGATTTATTCGACGTTTCTCGGGATCTTTCTCGTCACCTCGGTACGTTAAAATCACTTACCTTTCTACCCAAGTTGCTACACACTTCATACTGGAGGGACTAGGGTGTAAATTATTTTATATCATATTATATATAAAAAAAACAAAAAAACCTAACCCTAATCCTATTCAGCGCCGATCGCAGCCAAGACCACCCCCCTGCTCAAATTTCTTCTGTCTAGCCGTGTTTCTACAGGAAAAACATCAATTCAAGGTCGGTTTTATGATTCCCCATGTCTTTTACACCTTAATTGATCATATTAACGCGCTTATTGATCGTTAAGGTTGAGTTTTGATGATACCAGTTTAGTGACAGATTCGTATACGTTTATTGTAGGGTCTGTAACGTGATGATAATCCACTGTTTTTGATCGATTCTTGATTCCATGATATTCTAATTTGAGTTTAGTTTCCAGAAAGGTATAATACATAATTTTTGGACGAGTTTTGAATGGTTTTTATGATTTTATAAAAAGAGTGTCAAAGCTGATGCGGGATGTCGGATTCTGGTCTGTTTTCCCGACATGATAACTCTTTTTCAACAAGTTCAAATTAGTTGGTTCCACTTCTGGAACTTAATATTTTGAGTTAAGAATCAAACCCAATTGGAATCTTTTAATTTGGTTTGGTAATGAATTTTATAAAAATAAAATAATTTTGTTGCGCACTGAAATAGCTGCACATACCTTTCTGTGTTAGAGGAATTTTTTTTGAATTTTGTATCCACTAGAAAAATATAATAAAAATATTTTTATAAACCTAAGACATTTACTAAAGTTTGGTAAAAATTTAATAATTTATTTCAAAGGTTATCCTATATAATTAAATCCATCTTCGCATACTAAAATCTGCACGTTTTACTTGTTATTGATCGATAAGTTCGTTTTAGGCTTAACCGGTGGATGTTCAATTGTGTTCTTGTCTAGGCTGTTTGAAGTGAGTTTTTGCACCACAATCTTCCAAGTTATATCCTGTATATCATACTTAAAGATCATGTTCATAGGTGTTCGTTAAGCTGATCAACTAGTTGTAGTTTGATTGTTATGTTCGGTTGTCTAGAATTGTAGTTTGGCGCGTTTAACGCGAGGGTTGAAGTGATTAACGACCAATTCAGCTCGAGGACACTTGGTTTGATGTACGGGCTATTCAAAATTCATTTTTATAAGTCTTGAGGCTGAATTGGTTGTCGGTTACCCCAACGGGTCGGTACAACACGAAATTTCGTTTATTGAGTAGTTGGTGCGTCGTACTTGCGAGTTACCGACCCATTTGACTCGTGTAGCGTCGTGTGGACTTGTTGGATGTGATTTTATCATGTTGGCTCTACATGGGGCTGAGTTGAATGTTAATGGCCTAAACGACTCTTAAACGCGCGTATCGGTATCACCTAGTGCTTCCGGGGGTAATTTGGGAATTCTTTATTCCCGGGAGTACCTATGGGTCGATTTGGTGAATGTGAGACCTCGGGGGCTGTTGTGAGTAAGTTTGATGAGGTCGAGGGTTTAGGTAACTCGGACCATGTTAGAACGTCTCGTAGGATAAACGAGTCATCTTGATATCATTAGTATTGATTGAATGTAAACCGACATGTGTTTGAGTTTTGGGATTTCTTAAGGAGTCTCTAGCTCGTGATGAATCCGCGTCTTGTATCAGGTGAGTTCTAGATGCCCCGTTTAACACTTTTTACGTTTTGGGCTAGCATGCACACCTAAGCGATTTTGCTTGATGAAATGTTTTAAACGATTTTACATAGGCTTGCTAGTATTGGTAGGCCTTGGAATGTTAAAGAATGCGTGTATGTATATATATATTAGAATGACCAATATTTGGCGAATGTTGTAGTCGTCTCGACTACTGAATGTTGCGTATGCCTACTTTATGTTTGTATGCGCTGAATGTTACGTGTTTGGGTTGTACGTTTTCTCGGCCCTGAATGTTATTATTGAATTTTATATATATATTTATATATATAGGAATGCACGTATAGAGATGCTCGTACGTAAGGATGATTATTTATTGAATGTGGTGACCTAACCGATGTATTTCCATTTACCGTTTTAAAACCGTTGGAATGATTATTAAGACTTTAGTTACCTAACCGATGAATTTGTGTGCATGTTAGTGTGAGTTTCAGGTTAGGAAGAGGATGCCTTATCGCTTGGACGTGCACGAAGCTACTTGGACGGTATAGAGCATACAATATTTGAAGATTTTATTATTAAACATTTGTTTTTAAAAAATTTTATTTAAAGATAATTATGTTGGTTTTGGGCGAAATTCCCGGGTTTTGGGAACTTATTTTATTATTTACGTTTTCCGCCGAATTATACTCTTTGATGCTTATTTTAATGAAAAGGATTGTTTTAAGTTTAATTATTTTTAAGACTGTTTTGAATGATTACCAACTGTGGGGTTCCCGGGGTTCAGGGCCTTACAAAATGTCTAGAGCAAAGTTTCTAACACTGGAATAAATCTCGAGCATAGAGTAGAGACGATAAATTTCTAAGTACACTCGAGCATGATGCATAGTCGAGTAAGGTAAGATTACTAGTGTGACTCAGGATTGAATATTGAATGAATTTTAAAAAGTACATTCGAGCACACTACACCTCGAGTATGACTCAATGCTCTTCAGTAAATTAATCTAAGGTAATCGAGCACAAGTCTAGAGGAATATTGTTTTGTCTCACTGGTTGTACCATGTACTCGAGCAAGGACAGAGAATATTCCAAGTACATCGAGCAAGAGTTGTACCATGTACTCGTGTAAAGGGGGAGCCAGCTTTTACTTTGGCTGTATGCTCGAGCAAGGGAGGTACAATTAAATTTGAAATTAAATGACAACTGTCGTGTACTAGATGACAAACCAAGGTACTGTACCACCCAAACGTTAGGTATAAAAGGGGGACTTAGAAAGTTTTTCACACATTTCTCTCTGTTAAACCTAAACGAAAGCCCTTTTGCTCGTGCTATCTCCCTCTTGCTCGCTGTTCTATTACTTGCTTAACTTCACTTCGACTATAGCCATTAGCTCTGTTTCGACTTCGGTAAGACATCGTTATTCGATAATCGTCGCACCGATTTTGAAATTAGGGTTTTTAATTGAACTAATTGACTAACTGTTTACTTGTTCTGACAGGTACGCATATTACTACGGAACAGGTTAATCGAAGACGCCATTACTCATCAATCCTTCCTCATATACCAGTTTTGCAACTTTGTGTACTGACATTCTCTTATTTTTGCAAAACTGATGGCGTTTAAATTCGAAAAACAGCACAATATGTGTGCTCAACTGGAAATAGATGATGAAAATCGCGAGTTGGAGCCAATGATAAATTTCCTAACCAACTCTAATCTGCGAGTGGCATTGACAGAAAACCCCACGATATACGAAAATCATATTTCAGATTTTTGGGGTTCCGTAACATATGTCAACGACGTCAATAGAGAAAGAATTGAAGCGTCGGTTCTAAACCACGACATTGAGATAACAGAAGCTTCAATCCGGGCTGCACTACACTTGAATGATGATTTTGAGGTTCAGCCATCTTACTCAGTCCCACGGCTGCTACGAGTCTTTCAAGATACTATGGGCTATCAAGGAGGAGTTAAAGAAGAGCAATATCAATAAGGAAGTTTTCCCTTAGTCTACAGGTTCCTGATCCACCACGTCATACAGTCCTTATCTCCTCGGAGAGGGACATGGACTTTATTAAGCAGAGTGCTTGTTACACTCACTATAGCAATACTCTACAGGAAACCCTTTAATGTCTCACGTCTGATCTTTCAAGGGTTAGTTACAAACGCGGAGAAGGCTGAAGGACAAAGGTTTCTCATGTATCCGCGGTTTCTGCAGATTTTAATTAATAGGTTCTTGCCTGATCTTCAGAAAACTGGTGAAGTGTTGAGACTTTAGGATCTGAACATTTGCAAAAGAATGAAGGATGCTCAGAGCAAGTTTGTTGAAAATGATGAATGGGTTTTACTACTATGGTTGCTCGTTCCAACTTTTGAAGCTATTGATGTACCAAGGACTCCAGGGAATAGTGATGTTGAAGACAGTGATGGTGCAAATGATGATGGAAATGGTAATGATGGTGATGATGGTGCTGAGGGTGGAAATGACATGTTGATTGGTAATGATGATGCTACACAGGGGGTAATTGAGGTAGATGTGCCTTTAATTGAACAAGCTGCACATGAGTAAGTTATTGCAAAGGTAGATGTGCAGGAGGAGATAAATGAGCAGGACGAGGTTGTGGTCAACCAAGGTGCAGAGCCGATGGATGAGGATGTTTTTGTCGATCAAGGTGTATCGGATGTTTCAGACACAATAACCAAGATCACTCCACCAGACTCCCCACCACCTGCAGTTCGGGATGATGACACAGAGTTTGTTGAGACCGAGGCCAATAATGACGACGTTAATGATGATATTCCTGCTTCACCAGTCACCACTAAACATTTTTCTGACAATGAGCAAACAGAAAACATTCCTTCACCACCTCAATCAACCCACCCCATTCAAGATCAACCCACATCTTCTTCCCTACCTAAACCAACCCCATCCACTAAACCATATAAAGTCCCATCTCCTGAAACTGCTGAATCTGAAACTTTTTCTGAACCCGCTCCAAAGCCTACTCTTGAAACCCCACCATCAAGTCCTAACCTTTATGATGTTGTTTGTGAAAATTCCATGCTTAAGTTTGAGAACATTATGTTGAGAGAACAGAATGCCATTTTGGCTACAAGGAACTCGGCTTTAAAGGCTGCTCTGAATAAAGCGTTATTAAAAATTCGAACCCTTGAGGGGCAGTCGGAGATTGAGAAGACCTCAGATGCACCAAAACAGGGGGAGAAACCTGAAGGAATAGAGAGCTTAAAGGTGATTGGGGAAATGTATGAGAGTTCGGAGGAAGAGAACGTGGAAGTGGGACCATCAAATGCTTTACACATGCTAAATCAAGCATATGATGAGGAAGAATCTGAGGATGAGGGGGAGAATAAAGTAGAAGAAGAAACTGAAGAAGAAAAATTAAAAAGAAAACAGTTACTGATGATGATTTACATCCCCTGCCCCAACATAATGTTCAATCCGAAGATATACTGTTCAAAGAAAATGTAGTTGATCCTGATGTGGCAGAAGCTGAATCAGTAAAAACTGTAACCAAGTTAATGAATGAAGAGTTGGAAGCCCTAGAAAGAGAAGAGCTAAATGAAGAGGAGGAGGAAATTCCTCAAGAAGTCATTGAATCTTTAATTAAAATGAAAGAAAAAGAGGAGGCAGATGAGAGGATATTAAAAGATGCTGATGAAGCAATCAAGGCTACACTTGAACCTTGAGAGAAAATATGAATGTTGATCAACGAGAACAAGAACATGACAAAACTAAAGAGCCATTGATTACTGAGCCTGAAGAGCCTGCAATGAATGAACCAGAACTTTGCTTGGGACCAGTTATTCAAGAAAAAGATGAAACCATTGAAGTCTCAGCATGTGCTATGGTTAAATTGATCATTATGAAGGATCTCACACTCATTCTGAATAATCCAGAGAGACATCATCCAGAGATTGTGATAGCAGCAAGAAAGGCTCAACAAGACTTTATTAACTTCAGTAAAGAAGAACCAAGATTTGAAGAACATGTTGAACCAAGTGAGCCCATTATTGAAGAAGTTACTGAAGAAACTGAAGACACTCACATAGATGAACCTGTTACTGAAAAGTCCGAGTTAGTGGATGAGGAAATAGTCATTGAAGAACCAGAAACAGAAGTAGAGCAACCTGATACATCCACTCCAACTCAATCAAGTTTGAAAAGGAAGGACACAACTGAAATTGAGACACCAAAGCCCAAAAGACAAAAATCTGTTAAGAAAATGATGTATAAGAAAAGGAGAGACAAGCATGAAGAAATAAGAAGAGCTCAATCTACACGAAATGATGAACCAATGATTGAGGCTCCTCATTACCTTGAAGAAGTGGTTGACATAGATGTTGAGAATGAAGATGAGGAAGGAGTGAAGGAAACTGAGAAAGTAAACAAAGATAATGAGTATCTGATCAGCTTGGGATATGATCCACTATATCTCTAGAGACTATCAAAGGAAGATTTAGCAAAAGAAGCTAGGGGGTGGAAAACAAGGATAGCAAAAAGAGAATTATTGATGAAGGCTGGTCACAAAAGTGCATTCCTAAACCTGCAACCATTTGATAAAATTGACCGAATGTACAAGAGAGCTCTTTTAGATGATGTGTCTGATTATATGAAGAAAGTATCAAAGAAGAAAGAAGAAAGTGAAAAGGTTTTGAAAGAATCTGACAGCAGTAAAAAGAGGGCTGAGAAGAAAGCAAGGGATGAAGAAGAATATGAATCTTCGAAGTCTAAACTTAAAGATATCAAATTTCTCCAACTGTATGGCTACAAGTATAATCATTTGATAAATCTTTCTCCTGAAGAATTGAAAAGAAAAATACAACAGATAAAGGACTCTCACAAAGATCAAGCAAGTCGAGAAAGATATGAGAGAGAACAGGAGCTAAAGATGAGGTTACAGAGGGAAAGAGAGGAAGCAGAAAAGAAAAATCAAGAATTGAAGAAGTGGTTTGAGGACCCTCAGAGGGTAGAAATGTTAAAGACAATTGTGATGGAGAAACGAATGACAGAAGAACAGTTTCAAAACATGCCTCTTGAACAATTAATGGAAATATATAATGATGAAGTGAGAATGTCAAAGTTACTGGTGCAAACAGACGAAAAAATATGTCAGGACCGTCCGTCGGGTTAAACCTTAGCAAAGGTTTGTCAAGAACACACCGACTTGAATACTCAAAAGACCGATTGAATATCCCGGCGGAATCAGAATATCCAATGATTGAGAATGAAGGATTGTGAACAGATATCAAACACAAAACAGTAAATGATAATCAGTAAATGCTATTTCAGAGACAAAGATTCACTATATTTAATGATACGTCAAAGAAACAGTGAATGGAATGTCTAGGGTTTTGTGTGACGCGCGGGGGCTCTTGTTCGACGAACAAAATGGAATGTTTTCGTAATCAGTGCGTGCCAGCCTCTGTCTTGATATACGTACCCTAAAGGTACCCTAGGACATCTATTTATAGACTCTGACTTTCCTTCTATAAGTCCTAGTTATTACTTAATGAAAAATAAATCTAATACAAGTGTTACAGTCCTCGAGCAAGGTACATACCTTGCTCGAGCAAACTTCCTATACAAAGTGTGCTCGGTGAATGTCCTCGAGCAGACTTTACTTGGAATATATTCTCTTTCGAAGAATACATATTCCCTTTGAGTAAGCTTCATTCCTCTTGACTTGTCCATGCTTTGCTCGAACTAGTCCATCGAGCAAGCTCATTCTTCTTGATGTCTTCAGCTTTTCTTATTCAGCAATCTTTAGCATGCTCTGATGTAAATCTTGCTCGGTAACTGAACTGTGCTCGAAGTCTTTGCTTTGATTCACGTGACATCCTCTTATTGCATCCATGCTCGTCCCCATGTGCTCAATCATCCTGTGCTCGTAACACTTGGCTAGAACTTGTATGATCAAGCTGTTTGCTCGATTGGCAATCCATGCTCAATAGAAGAATACCCTTGCTCATTGAAGTGTAGCTTGCTCGAAGCCTTCAACACTTAGAAGAATCAATCATTTAAAGTTCAGAACCTTGCTCGAAGTAGTAAAAACCATGCTCGATCGTCTAGGCTTGCTCGAATTCCATACTTAGTCGTTTTCTGAGGAGGTTGAGAAGATTCCAATCTTCGTTGTAGAAAATCCGACCCAACACAATAAGAAGATGGTATATTGAAGAGGGGCTCGAAAAACCAAAGACTGCTCAGTCAGGGAGCATGAGCAAAACTCAAGAATTTAGAGAGATCATTCCTTTGTAAAATTTCTCTAATCATCCATAAAGATGATGACTGAGTTCTGAGGAATGATCTCTCTAAAGGAATAATCTCTCTGAGGAATGATCTCTCTAAAATTTCTCAAATCATCCCTAAATTTTACAAAGGAATGATCTCTCTAAATTCTTGAGTTCTGCTCATGCTCCCTGACTGAGAAGACTTTGGTTTTTCGAGCCCCTCTTCAATATAACATCTTCTTATTATGTTGGGTCGGATTTTTGATAAGGAAGATTGGAATCTTCTCAACCTCCTTAGAAAATGGCTAAGTATGGACTTCGAGCAAGCTTAGGCAATCGAGCATGGTTTTACTACTTCGAGCAAGGTCTTCAGAACCTTAAATGGTTAATTCTTCTAAGTGTTAAAGCTTCGAGCAAGCTACACTTCCACGAGAAAGAGTATTCTTCTATCAAGCATGAATTGCCAATCGAGCAAACAGCTTGATCATACAAGTTTTAACCAAGTGCTACGAGCACAGGATGATCGAGCACATGGGGACAAGCATAGATGCAATAAGAAGATGTCACGTGATCAAAGCAAGGACATCGAGCACAGTTCAGTTCCCGAGCAAGATTTACATCCGAGCATGCTAAAGATTGCTGAATAAGTATAACGGAAGACATCAAGAAGAAAGAGCTTGCTCGATGGACTAGTTCGAGCAAAGCATGGATGAGTCAAGAAGAACGAAGCTTACTGGAGGAGAATATATTCTTCGAAAGACACTCATCGAGCATACCTAGCATATTGAGCAAAGCATGGACGAGTCAAGTAAAATATGCTCGAAGACACTCATCGAGCATACCTAGCATATTGAGTATGCTCGAGCAAGATAGTTACCTTGCTCGAGGACTCAACACTTGTATTATTTTGAGTTTCATTATGTAATGATTAGGAACTTCTAGAAGGAATGTTAGGGTCTATAAATAGGGTCCTAGGTTTCCATTTAGGACACGGTTTTTGACACGGTGCTCTGTACGAAAAACATTCTAAAGGAATATCCTTTATTTCCTCTTATAGACGCCGCCACCTGCGCCGTCACACGAAACCCTAGAC
Source organism: Bidens hawaiensis (assembly GCF_021521415.1). Classification (NCBI taxonomy): domain Eukaryota; kingdom Viridiplantae; phylum Streptophyta; class Magnoliopsida; order Asterales; family Asteraceae; genus Bidens; species Bidens hawaiensis. The sequence goes on from NW_027504869.1 coordinate 675,746, forward strand.
ATTCATTGCACTGTTTCATTAATGAGTTATTAAATACAGTAAATCTTTGTCTTGAAATCATTCTTACTGATCATTCATTTACGTTTCGTGTTTGTTATTGCTTCATTCCTTCGTTCCCACTTGTTGGATATCCTGATTCCGCCGGGATATTCAATAGGCCTTTGGGTTAGCAGAGTTGGTGTGTTCATGTCAACCTTTCAAGGTTTCACCCGATTCACAATCCTGACAACGAGGTTCATCAGGGTCTCAAAGTTTTCAAGCCCTAGGTTCCTAAATGAAAATAAGTTAATGAGATTGATGTTCGCACTAAGTGGAGAAAATTGGCATTGAAGACAAAGCCGCCACGTACTTTGAAGAAAGTTTCGTTAAAGACTTTACCACAAAGTCTTTATAAGGACTTCAGTCAATGGTATTATGATGATAAGATGAGTGAAGCCGTGATTGTGTTGGGATAGAGAAACAAGATAAGGTATATATGGAATTTGGATCTGATATGGCCGATCAGCCTGTCTGAGTCTTGTAATGACGTTTTATTCAATAATCAGATCAGATGAGCGCACAATAAAGACAATGAGCTAGCTAAGAAGTTCCAGCTGGTTGTACGTGTTTGTCACGCTTTCGGGATTCATAGCTGTGCCGACCGGAAGACCAACCGCATCAAGATGTGATGAACAACAAAGCTCGAGACTAAGTGTAGTTTGTTGATACACCAATAGCCGTCTCGTTCTTTTATTATCAGCTTTGTAATAGTTTTAAAGTACAGGAGTAGATTGCTACTTGCTATGGAATGTATAGTGAATGTAAATAGTTTGGTTCCCCATTTGTTAGGGAATTCTAACGGATAGGATCATAACGAATTAGGCCATTGGCTAGGTGATGTCTGGCGAATGGCGTGGCGAATGTGGCTCATTCGCTATGTCTGTTTAGCAAATTAGACTTTATATATACCCCTGTAACCCATTATTATTTATCGATAAGTTTTTATTGATTTATTCCTCTCGTTTTGTTGTCAAAATTCTCTCTCATTCTAGTTGCGGGATGAAATACGACAACCATTGGCTGGCTCTAAATAACCAGCCTAGCAAGAAGCTCAATTCTTCTATAACAAAACGGGGCGGGGTTGTTCGAAAGTCGGGTGACATAAGTAGACCTAATTAGTTAATACTTAATCATATCAATAGTCTAGATCCAACAGTCATGAATCATGATGATCATCTCATGGTTTCTAACAAATCATTTTTCAACTAATAAATATCAAATGGTTTACATAAACTTTAATTCATTTTAGTTAAACTCATTTTAAATCAGAAATCCCTAAGCCCCAAGACTTGTTAAAATCTAGCATACATGTTTACTTGTTTAGGATAAACCACTGTGATTTTCCGGCTCATTTGTTCGACTTGTTTCATCCCTATTTTCGAGGTTAGTTTTTATACCCCTTTATACACTTTGACATTCTAGGGGTAGCATACATTGCCTGTCATCAAACTCCTCATTTTATCCCAAGTATTGTTTTCAAGTTATATATTACAATTCAATTTCATGCCTGTGTGTAAATTACATGCTTAATGTATGTCTTATTATATGCATATTTATGTTATTTGCTCATTTCCATGTATTGACTAAAGTATATAAACTCAAATTTTGTGATCATACCTTATTCACACACATTTGGTTTTGTGGTAAATACAATAAATACACATCCAATTTTCATTTATCCATTTTAAATAATGAGTACGTATTTCAGTTAGTTGTTTTACATATACATATATGTTTGCAACTGTGCCAAACATGTGAATTATATATATATATATATATATATATATATATATTTATATATATATATGAGATGTTTCAGAAGAGAAATCATTTTATTGCAAGAAGTATGATAAATGAATTCTAGCTCTTGATTAGGATTGATTGATCGATGGACTAAATTGAGTGTAGCATTATTGTAATTATTGGTTTAATTTTAATGCTTTTTAATAATAAAAAAAAGGGTAGTATTGGAAATTTGCTCATACTTTAAATGTAAAAAGGTTCCCCACCTCACGCTTTCATCATCACCTGATTACCCATTTTCTAAATTGAGATAACAAAAATCAATATTCCTAGTATAATACATTCTTTATTTATTTCTCAGTTGATTTTATTTGCATCGTCATTCTTTTAACTCAAAGTTAATACTTTTAATTTGTCAATTTATATATTGCATTAAATTCTTATATGTTATTTTATTTCAAGTTATTTATATGTAAAACCTACGTGAAATGCTTTATCTAGAAGAATGCTTATTTTATAAACTTTGATAATTAACATAAGAAGTTGTATACATTTTTTTTATTTTGAGTTGGTATCTTAAAAACTTATAGCGTATTATTTACAACAAATAGTACTTTTCTTTCCTATATTTATTATTCAAAATCAATCTATTTACATCCTATACTGATTATTTGTATCCTACAAAACATATTTACACGCTATATATTTACAAAAAAATTAATCATACACAACCTACACAATATATTTACATCATACGCAATGTATTTACGTACTATATTAACACAATATTCAATCCCACACACACACACACACACATATATATATATATATACATCCTACACAACATTTGAAAAGTTATGTAAGATTAAATGTTGTGTGAATTTACATATAGTTTGTAAATAATGTTGTGCGTGATGTAAAATATATTATGTAGGCTGTGTAGGGTTGGATGTTGTATAAATATGGTGTGTAAATATATGTAAATATATGGTCGATAATTTTCGGACATTTTAAAAATTATTGAATCAACTTACACGTTTGATCAAAATTTATACAAAACAATAAAAATGTGAATAAATCATAAATATTGAAATTAGTATAATCTGCTCACCAAAATTGATTGAACATGGAGTGATCGATCTTTTAATTGAAAGGGTTATTAGGTCGGTGATTCATTTGAATATTTGAATGTAGGATCGTAATAATTTTTAATTTAATTAAAAATGCATATTTAAAATGAGGTTATGAAGCTATAACGAGATACAATTTGATTTTAAAATTTTAAATAGCAAAACAAAAAAACCTATTTATAAAAGAATAAATTTGAATATTGTTTCGAACTGGGATGTGTGCTCAGATCATTTTAATATTTTAGCAAGTTGCTTATTTTGTTGTAATTAGTTTTACATTTAAATAAAAAACTAAATATACATATTATAAAAAATTAAAATTGAAACTTATAGACAGTTTAATACTTACCAAAACAACATAATTCAACGTTTACCATTATCCCCTTTGATTTAATTAAAAGAAGGAAAACAAAATTTGTGATTGGTTGGAACCACTTCTCGAATTTCTCGCACTAATATGATTTCTTGCATGAATTTAAGTATATATATATATAATCCAAAACTTAAGTCTGTTGACAGATATTTTATGCATTCTACAGGTACACTTAAATGAATTAATTCAAGAGAAGATCATTTAGTTATATTTTTAGGTTATCTCAAAATAAAAGATTTAAATATTATTAGTTGATTATCTCTTTATTTATGACAAGCTTGATGTACTTGTGACATGTAATGAATAAATGTAATTAAATATTGTCAATTTTAATAGTGTCAGGTAACATCTTAGGCAAATCCCACATCGGTCGTGGACAAGAAAGATCTTTGGTTTATAAGTAAATATCCCGCATCTTAAATCACCAACATGCTTTAGGCTTAATGTTAGTTGACAAGAGGCTAGCCCCACGGTGCTTAGGTGAGAGTTATAGCAGGATGGGTGACCTTCTGGGAAGCCTCCACCTGTGCAACCAAAAACAAATCTGGGAGCTCTTCGTAGGAAAACAGACAATATTGGTGGTGTGAGAGGGCAGGATGTTACAAGTGGTACCAAAGTCACTCTTGTGTCGTTCAGTATGGTGGGGCAAACCTCACCAGAGACGATGAGTCCCCGGGAGGTCGTGAGGTACATCTTAGGTAAAGGGGGATGTTTGTAACATCCTAGACAAATCCCACATCGGCCGTGGACAAGAGAGATCCTTGGTTCATAAGTAAATGTTGCCTCTTAAATCACAAACGTGTTTTGGGCTTGATGTTAGTGGAAGAGGGAAAAACTCCACAGTTAAGCGTGCTCTGGTGGGAGTAGTAGTAGGATGGGTGATCTCCTGGGAAGTCTCAGTCAACCAAAAACAAATCCGTAAGCTCTTCATGGGCAAAGTGGAAAATATTGATGGCGCGAGGGACCGGATATTACATGTCATGTGTGATGAAAAATCATGTTACACTCCGATGTATAACCCGCCATTGGTCAAGGTGTTACAAAAACAAGGGGGTTGATGCAGGTGACGATGGTGGTTGATGCATGAGAGGGAAGGTTGATGATGGTAATAATCGAAAGTTAACCAGTTATAGAGAGGAGAGACCGACGAAGAATAATATGTAAAGGGGAGAAATTAAATTAAGGTTTGATGATGAAAGTGTTTCACAAATAATTTAGATGTTATAACCCGTTTAAAGGCTATTCGGGTTCGGTGAGACCCAAGACCCGTGAAAATTATTTTTTAATTATGAAAGGGTTTCACAAATAAATGCGTGCTGTTATAACCCATTTAAAGACTATCCGGGTTTGGTGAGACACATACCTGCGAATTTGGGTCAAACACATGAGAAGCCTCAAATCACAAATCAAGCAATCTGGAAGCTTGAAAAGGGTTAAGGAGCAACCAAAGAGTGATGCATAGGATTTTTGATTGGAATTTATATAGAGAGATATTTACATATTGGTCTTTTAAACAACTGTCACGATTATTTATTTAATTACAACGATCAAATACTAATATCCTAGGACGTTAGTTAGTGGAGGGATGTAATTACCATTAGGCCTTATGTCATAATTAAGGGTTTCCCGATTGGTGTAGAAATATAGATCATTAGAGAGAGAATTGCACCGTTAACCTAGCCATCACTGTCATTTATTTTGTCTCTCTCTCTCTCTCTCTCTCCCTTTAAACGTAATCTAATTTTCTTGCATAATCTCCATCATAACCATATTCCCTAAATGGGTCTTGACAAGAGAATCATGGCGTCTACAATCAATCCGTTACCAGCAATCACAGGTACGAATTCATGTTCTGAATCTTTCTTATTTTCATCTTAATATAACGGAATTGTATAGTCCATAACTTTGTGGTAGGGGGTGTAAACAAGTTGAGACAAGTTCAGGGTGAGCTAAGCACAAGTTTGGCTGAATTAACTTAAGAAAGCTTGAGCTGTGGATCGAATTTGACTCCCTTAAAGCTTTATTTATAAATCTCTATCATGTCATTTGAGTGGATTACCAAGCTCGAGTTCAACATTTTTTAATTTACAAGCTTGACCTCCGACTCGAGTTTGGTTTGTTTAAAACTGTATCTGTAAAACTCGAGCTCTACTTATTATTATTTTGTATCATTCGATAATTTTTTTAAATACACTTTAAATCTATCTATTCTAATAAAAGAAACTAACTAGCGACACATGCCACTTGGAGATTAATTCATAGCCTAAATTTTTCGCTTAAATTATTCTTCTAGTTTTAATGAAAACATATTTATGTTTATGTAATCAAAACATATCAATCCATCTTTTAATCAAATAACTAATTACCTAAATTAAACTGAGTAAATATATACGGTTGTTTATGTCAATATAATCAAAATATTTATATCATTAATGAACCAGATATACCATTTTTTTATATTAAATCAATTTATATACAATATTGCGTATAGGATATGAATGTGGTAAAATTCAATAAACGATATTTATAGGTTTAAGATGATAAAGACAAGAAGAATTTGTCAATAAATAGTAATATAAAAGCGTGTTTTATTCATTCCAACTTTATATGTAATGTTCCTTTTTTGTCATTCATAATGAAAAATTCTATCATCTTTTGTTAGATAATTCCATTAAAAAATATAATTGTAACTTACTTATAAAATCATGACGTGCATCTTTTTCGTGATTATAAAAGATATTGCATAAGAATACACCGTGTATTCGTATAGAATATTCCGTTAAAAACATAATTTAAATTTATAAAGCAATTTAATTTGATGAAATACTTTACTTTTTTTCAAAAAAAATAATCATTTAATTTATAAAGCTTATTTTTATTTCTTTTAAACATCTTGTGTATCACATGGGTTCTAAAACTGGTTTACATAATAAAAAATAAAGAAAAGATATTTTGTTAATAAAAATTTGCTTATTAGCTTTTATATATGACATGATAAAACATCAATTTCTTCATTTAATTAATAATCTAGACATCTTAAAGATTTCCCAACAAAAATATATATGAGTGTACAGTGGCAAAGATTTTAATCATTTCATTTCATTACATGAATATTAGAAGTGGTTGATAATTAGATATTTTAGACACTATTTTCATATAAAAGCAATGAATCAAACGCTTATTTATTGACTGCAAGGATCTGGTGACATTAATATATAGATTTTGATTGATCTGAGTCATTGATGTTAACTACACACGGTTAGAGCACTCACCACTTCCATCATTCCTCCTATGCTCGATGCTCGATACCCATTCACAAGTATGGCCAACTGAGTCTTGCCTTTCTCAGAGGATGTGATCAGTTATAACTATATTTCAAGAGTTGGCTGTAAATTAAGATTGTGAGCGAAACAAACATCCGGTGGACGTCCAGATGTGCGTTTGGCAGGAAGTTTGTTAGGACCGCGAATCGGGTTAAACCTTATAAAAGGTTGACAAGAACACACCGACTCGATTACCCAAAAGGCCTGTTGAATATCCCGGCGGAATCAGGATATCCAACGACTGGGAACGAAGGAGTGAAAATTGCAAACATAAAACAACAATGGATAATCAATAAAAGCTCATTCAAAGACAAAGATTCACTGTATTAAATATATCATTAATGATACAGTGAAAGGAATGTCTAGGGTTTCGTGTGACGGCGGCGGCGGCGGCTGTACGAGGAAAATAGAATATTCTTTGGAATGTTTTTCGTATTCAGTGTGTGCCAGCCTGTAATTCCGTCTGGAAATCTGTGCCCTAAATGGAAACCTAGGACCCCTATTTATAGACCCTGACATTCCTTCTAGAAGTTCCTAATCATTACATAATGAAATACAAAATAATACAAGTGTTGAGTCATCGAGCAAGATAACAATCTTGCTCGAGCAAACTCACTATGCTAGGTATGCTCGATGAGTGTCCTCGAGCATACTTTACTTAGAATATCTTTAGTGAAGATATTCCCTTCCAGCAGACTTTATCCTTCTTGACTGGTCCATGCTTTGCTCGAACTAGTCCATCGAGCAAGCTCATTCTTCTTGATGTCTTCAGTTATACTTATTCAGTAATCTTTAGCATGCCCGGATGTAAATCTTACTTGGGAACTGAACTATGCTCGAAGTCCTTTCTTTGATCACGTGACATCTTCTTATTGCATCCGTGCTTGTCCCCATGTGCTCGATCATCCTGTGCTCATAACACTTGGTTAAAACTTGTATGATCAAGCTGTTTGCTCGATTGGCAATCCATGCTCGATAAAAGAATACTCTTGCTCGTTGAAGTGTAGCTTGCTCGAAGCCTTAACACTAAGAAGAATCAACCATTTAAGGTTCTAAAGACTTTTCTCGAAGTAGTAAAACCCTGCTCGATTGTCTATGCTTACTCGAAGTCCATACTTAGCCGTTTTCTAAGGAGGTTGAAAAGATTCCAATCTTCCTTATCATAAATCCGAGCCAACAATCTCCCCCTACATTGGAACAAGCTTAGATGCACCAAAACATACCTGCATAGAGTTACACATGTATCAGACATCAAGGATATATCATTTAAGAATATGTCATTTCATTACATAAGTAGGAATTCTGCCACTTGGGCATTACAAATTAAAGTTTTTTACATCAAGTACAAATTAAACAAATATACAAAAATAAACAGAAACAAAACAATCATCGTTAAGCTCCTTTCTGCTATCTCCTCCTCCTTCCTGTGTTAGATTCTTCCTTCCATTGCTTGACAGGGCTGCTCTTTGTTTGATCATATCCAGTTCCACAGCATCTGAGGAGTCATTTGGAAACCTTGCATCAATTAAGTCTTGTAAGTCTTGAGGATGCATGAATTTGAGATCATCATGTCTTATCACAGCAATTGGTATGCCGGACTCATTTCTCAGTGAAATGGAATCGTTGTGCTGATTGTACGTTATGTATGTAATTCTCCTAAATTGTTGCACCAATGAGTTTGGTTCCTACATAACTTCTCTCATAGCCAAGCACTCCTTCAAGGTCTTCCTTTTATAGTGTGAGCTGCTTGCTTGGGACTTTCGTTTCATGGTATTAAATAGGGAGAGTTCTGAAATGTGCACTTCACTAATCCTCTTGTTTCTTTTCTACCTCTCTGATTGGCTTCGTATTTCTCTTCTCTTTTGTTGCAAGAATGGGAACTCCCTTTCTGCCTGTTATTTTAAAAATCTTGAGAGATCATTTCTTTGCTGACCAGATGGTCGACTTCTGATTTGATTGTCATACAATGTCAATTCAGCCATCTTGGTTAATTGTTCATTTGTGAAATTTCTCAAGTCACCTCTAAAGATGATGAGATTTTCCTTTTTATCTTCAGTAAGAACCCTCAAAGTCTTGGATCGTTTATCAAAGAAGAGATGTGTGGGCAGATTTAAATTTCTTAGTGGGATGGGCCTCACACTCTCGGACCTTGGGGTTTGGCTCGAGCTCCGTTGCTGAGTTTTGTTTACTTTGTCGAGCCTTCTTCTTCATACCATCTTTTGATTATCTCATCAGTTTGTACCAGCACCCTTGACATACTGACCCCTTTCTTGTGAAAAGCACTCATCATTTCAGCTCTTACTTCTTCTTCAGCCCTCATTCTTTCTTCCTGTAGTCTTCTCTGAGTTTCCAAATACAATCTCTGCTCTAGATTGTAAATCTCCAAAATTTGTTCATGAGCCATATTGCTAAATTGTTCTGCTGTCATGCCCTTTCCCATTACTATTTCTTTCAAAATTTTAACTCTCTGGGGATCTTCAACCGCTTCTTCACCTCTTCTTCCTTCTTCTTAGTTTCTTCTCTTTCTCTAGCCAATCTCAACTTTAGTTCTTGTTCTCTTTCATATTCTTCCTGACTTTTCTTGTCTTTGTGAGAGGCTTTTACAATTTGAATTTTTCTTTTCAGTTATTCAGGAGAGAGGTTAATCAAGAAGTTGTAGCTGTATCCATACAATTGAAGAAATTTTATATCATGATTATGAAGAGCCTCAATCATTGGTTCTTCATATCTTTTAGATTGAGTTCTCTTTTCTTTCTTCTAATTTGTCTTTCCTTATTTTATATATCATCTTCTTTACTGATTTTTGTCTCTTAGACTTTGGTGTTTCAACTTCAGATGTAGCTTTTCTTTTCAATTCAGTTTGAACCTTGGTGGGAGAGCTAGACTGATGCATTTCAACTTCTGGTCCTTCCAGTATAATTTCCTCATCAACTGACTCTAAGGTTATAGACTCTTCTGTTTCATGGTTATCTTTATCACCAACTTCTTCTATGATTGTTTCAGATGTGTTTGTCAGCAGGAATTGGCTTTTCTCCCTCTGTTCTTGTCTTTGCTCCTCTTGGGCCCTCTTGGCTGCAGCCACAGTTACCGGACTGTACTCTTCACGATGTAGTAGGATGTCATAGTATGTTCTAAGCATTACCAATTGTGCAATGAATTTGACATATACGTTCCATGGCATCTTTGGTCCCTCATCCTTCTCAGGCTCATCCCTCAATCCCAGACCAGTTTCTTGATCATTGTTAGTTTCCATATCAGTGTTGTTTCAGGTAGTTCACCTTCAATTTCCACATGCTCTTCATGTTCACTTGTCACTTCTTAAGTTTTGTCCTTTTCAGGTTCATCAACATTCATATTTTCTCTTAAGGCCTCAAGTGTAGCCTTTATCGCTTCATCTGCCTCTTTTAGCCTCCTCTCATCTGCTTCTTCTTTCTCTTTCATATTTATAAGTGCTTCAAGCACATCCTGAGGTATTTCCTCCTCTTCTTCTTGATTCAAAGACTCTAACTCTTCATTTATCAATCTCATAGAAGTCTTCACATATTCAACTTTTGCTATGTCTGGATCGATTATATTTTCTCTGTGCAATATGTCATCAGATTGAACATTGTGTTGGGGCAGGGGATGTAGATCATCATAAGTAAATGCAATCCCCTTTCCCTTTTCTTTTCTTTTCATTATTTCTTCTTCAGTTTCTTCTTCTTCTTCTTCTTCTTCTTCTTCTTCTTCTTTATCCTCCCCTTCAACATCTGAATCTCCATCATCATATACTTGATTTAGCATGTTTAAGGCATTTGATGGTCCAACCTCCACCACTTAGAACTCTCATATATCTCTCTAATCACCTTTAAGCTCTCTACACCTTCTTTTTTCTTCCCATGTTTTGGTGCATCTGAGGTCTTCTCAACCTCAGACTACCCCTCTAGGGTTCAAATTTTCAATAAAGCTTCATTAAGTGCAGCTTTCAATGCCGAGTTCCTTATAGTCAGTATGGCATTTCGTTCTTTCAACATTATGTTTTCTAACTCAAGTTTAGCATTCTCACAAACAATATCATATAGGATAGGGCATGATTGTGGGGTTTCTTGAATTGGCTTTGAGGCGGGTTCAAAGAATGGTTCAAAGTCAGTAGTTTCAGGAGATGGGACCATATATGGTTAAGAGGATGGGGTTGGTTAAGTTGGTGGGGTAGTTTCAGTAACAGTTTGATCTTGAATGGGTTAGGATGGTTGAGGTGGTGAGGAATGGAGTGGAGATGTAGGTTGTGTGGGGACAGGAATGTTATCAGTTGGTTCAGTGTTAGATAAAGCAGGTTCAGTGGTGGCTGGGGAAGAAGGAATATCATTATTAGCATCATCTAGCTCCACAGAATCTGTCTGATCACGGTAAACTTCAGGTGGTGGTGATTCTGGTGGAGTTATCTTCTGGATGGTTGCAGCAACATCCGATACAACACCTGCTATAAATGTATCATCATCCATTTGTTCTGTAGATGGAGTAATCGGACTCACAAATGGTTCATTTATCTCCTCATGGACCTCCACCTCTGCATTATCTGCCTCATATGCAACTTGTTCAATCAAAGGCACATTTTCCTCAATTACCTCCTATGCATCATCATTATTATCAATCATCATGCCACTTCCACCTTCCGGACCATTGTTCCAACGTTACTATGATCTTCATCATCTGCACCATCATTATCTTCATCATCACTATTTCCCGGGGTTCCAGGCACATTAATAGCACCTAGAGCTGGGATGAGAAACCATGGGAGCACAGCTCATTCATCATTATCAACAAATTTACTTTGAGCATCTTTCATGCATTTGCAGATATTCGGATCTTGCAACCTCAAAATCTGTCATGTCCTTTGAATAACTAGTAGAGCTCTATTTAGATATGTAGAAAGCGTAGATACATAAGAAATCTTTGATTGACTTCTCTGCATTTGATGCCAACCCTTGAAAGATAAGTCTGGAAATTTTGAAGGGTTGCTGATATAGTATGGCTACTGTGAGATTCCCAAGCTCTCTACTCAACAAAGTCCAAGTTCCTCTCCTAGGAGATAGGGACTGAATAACATGATGAATCAGGAACCTGTAGATCAATGGAAAACTCCCTTTCTGAAGTTGTCCCTCTTTTACACCTCCTTGATAACCCACAGTCTCTTGAAAGACTCGCAGCAATCTTGGGACCGAATACAATTGTTGAGCTTCAAAGTTGTCATTGAGGTCCAATGCAGCTCGAATGGAAGCTTCTGTAATTTCAATGTCATTTGTTCTTCTCAGCTTTTCCCTTATCAGTCGACCTTTTGTTCTTCTCATCTTTATGTGACTCTTTCTCATTTTCCTTGATTTTCCAAATGGTCTTGAGTTTCTTTTCAAGGATCTGCTTTTGTTCCTTACTACCAGATGGTTTTCAATTTCCACTCAGGTATTTCTCATACATTTCTTTGTAGCTCTTCATATCAAATCCACTCACCACATCAAGAATTTCAAAGGTGTCCTCAAGAATCCAGCAAGAATCAGTGTGATGTCCATATGCATCACATTTCTTGCACCAGACCTTGGCAAAACTTCCCATATCTTCAAACAATTGTTGGTCTTTGATTTTGTCACTGGGTTTGGGAAAGTCAAATCCTAAAGAGGTCTTTGGACATAAAGTGTTGGAAAAATCCATGTTGATTGGCTCACTGATGTCAATTGTTTGTGGATACTTTTCTTTGACAAAAATAATTTTCTTTAGCTTGGATGGAGTTCTTGATGAGCTTCTTGCTTCTTCTCTTGAGTGTCTTCTTATTGGCACATAATCAACATCCCCAATATCAAATAACTCATGGTTAGAGAAAACTGGATAAATTGGTGGATGTGACTGATCATGGGAAGATGTCACAGTTTCTTCTGTTCTTTTCTTGATATCAGGCTGTGGTCTTGCACAGATGTCAAACACCACATGTTCTCTTCTCATCTTCTCATAGTGCTTTTTCATCTTTGGAGTCATCTTTGACAGAAGAGGAATCTTTTCACTTTTCTTTTTGTTTGATCCTTTCTTCTTCTTGCCCTTAGATGACTTAGAGCTTCCACAGCTGCAGTTACTGTCTTCACTGGAGTACTCACTCCAATTCTTCTTTTTTCCTTCTATCTTCTCATTTTTCTCAATCTATGGCTCCACACTCTGCTTCACTACAAACTCTCCATTCTTGTCTACAAATACATCAGCATATTGCTTCGTAAACTCATCCCTATCATCAAAGACATTTTTGAATTGCTTAAGATATTCATTTCTGCTCTCCTTGTCTACTTTCAGTGGGTAGCTATTACAAAAAGGTGGTGGCACCTTTTCATACTTCTCTTCCTCAGTCATTTTATCAACATAACCCACTAAATTTCCTGTAGAATCAAGGTTCTTCAAGAATTCCATTTGAATCAGTAATTCAACATTCTTCATTTTCTCTTCTGCATACATCCTCTTCAACCCTTCAATTTCAATAGTCATTCTGGATTGGGTTTGGTATACCATCATACAATCTTCTTCAAGCCCCTTGATTTGACTTTCATAAGTTGCTTCACTTGCTTCATAGACATTCAAGAAAACTTCCTTTCTTCCACACTCAGTTTTCCACTTTCCAATCTCCTGATTTAATTCATCAATGGTAATAAGAAGATCAGAAATTGAGATATCAGATTGTACCTGAGCATTTGAGGATTCAGCATTGTCATGCACTTTTGCCATAAATGCAACATTTGCCTTCTTTATTTCAGCTGTATGGTTGCTCTAATCAAATTCCCCATCCTGTGGCACCCTGGTTACAACAACATTTCCCTGGTCTCTCTGCTGATTCACATTGTTCTGATTACTTCAGTTTTGATTTGTGTGAACCTGCATTTGATTGTTTCTTTGAGGTTGAAATATTTGTTGAAGGAGTCTGTTTGGATTCTGATAGGGGTTTTGGTTGGTGATCTGATTTCTTTGTTGCTGGAAATTCTGATTATAGTTCTGGTAGAATATATTCTGGTTCACTTGATTGCCAGCCTGCTTTGGCATGTTACATTCCCTAGCAAAATGTCCTAGTTGTTGACAATTATAGCAGATGGCCTTTGATTTGTCGAAGCCGATTCTTTCGTTTGGTCCATTGAAGCTTGTTCTACCAGTCCTGTTATACAACCTTTTGGTTCTTACTGCTAGCATGGCTTCTTGCCACTTTATGTCTATGTCCTCCAAATCATCAGCATCTATTTGTTCTAGATCTTCTTGCACAATGCTTATGTTTATCAGATTCTTGGCCACAAAGGCATGACATGACTCGGTAAACATGGAGAACAAGGCTTGGTAGCCTGCTCCTTGATTTGGATTGTGCTATATGAATGTTGGTTGCCCATTTGCTGTAGAGGGGGTGTCATCTTCAATCAGTTGAACATTGAACCTTGATTGACTACTGCAAGTTGAACTTGTGTCTGATGGTTCCTCAATAATAGGCTGCTGGCTCTTGATTTAGAGGTTGCCTATAGATGCTACAAGAACGTTGTTCACTTGAAAACTTGGCTTGTCCTCTCGAATCATATGATTTTCAATCATCTCATGTTCTGCAGCCTTAAGAAAGGCAATCACATCATCCAGCTTAAAATTGGGAAAACTAGTTTTTCTTTGATAAACTTGCAAGCAGTGTACCATTCACCGGACAAAGATGATAGAAGCTTTTTGTTCAGCTCAAAGTCAGAGATTTGCAAATCAGTCATTCTTATGTCATTTACAATTGTCATAAACCTCTGCAACACTGATTTTGTTAAGCTTCAGTCTATCTTTCTTGATGTCCCTTAATTCAGTATTCCCTTCAAACATTTCGATAAGTGCATCATACATACCCTTTGCAGTCTTATGATGATTAACGGTTGTCAAAATCTCCCAAGAAAGCCGTAACTTCAGCATAGACAAAGCTTTATCATCCCATTTCTTCATTTTTAGTTCAACGGTGGTAGTTTTATTTGCAGCTGTTGACGAAACGTAGTTTCCTTCAGTGATGGAAGTCCAAAGCTCTGGGTCGTTGTAGTTGACAGCTGCTTCGAAGAGCACCTTCCATTTGATGAAGTTTTCTTGTCCTATCAGTCTAGGAATCTTTAATGGTGGAGACTTCTTGGTCTTCCATTTCAGCAGATCTGGAATTTGCAGTAGGGAAAACAGAGTAAAGCTTTAAGCTTTTTCACAACCTTCAGTCCCGTGGCCTTCAGCGATCTTACACATGCTCTAATATCACTTGTCAGGACCGGGAGTCAGGTGAAACCTTATAGAAGGTTGACTAGAACACACCGACTCGATTACCCAAAAGGCCTGTTGAATATCCCGGTGGAATCAGGATATCCAACGAGTGGGAACCAAGGAGTGAAAATTGCAAACTGATGTGTTGTAAAACACACGTATTCTCCGCACCTTTTATCTATGTTATTATATTATATTTTATGTATTTTAGCTTGTTTTATATAGGTTTTACATAGTTTTAATTATCTTGAAGGTTTTGGGTGAAAGAATGAAGAAACCGAGGTTTTCGAGGAGCTTAAAGGCCTTTTACGTATACAATTTCAAGACAAAGCTTAAAGCCCAGCCCGATTACATGTTGGCAAAGGCCAAGACTCTTATATTATAACATAAAAAAGAAAAAAAAAACCCTAGCAGCTAAGGGTTGCTACCGGCAGCAGGTAGGAAAGAAAAAAAGAGAAAAAGTTTTGTGGAAGCAAGGTTGTGGAGTTGTTGTCGGCTAGGGAAGGAAGAAGGAATCAAGTACAAGTCTTGGGATCGTTTACCATTCGTTTTTACAGCCAAGGAGCAGCCCGGAACATCTCATATCCTTTCATCTTTTTCATTGTTCATACACTTTGATTTTCTTGCTTAATTGTTGATTTGTTTTGCAATTGATTGAGAGATTGAATTTTTTATGATATTTGTTGATCATTGAATGCTTGAATTGATGTTTGGGATGGGTTATACAATGTTTATATTAAGTGTTCATGGCTGTCTAAATATGATTAGAGGCTAAACTTGTTAGTTCTACGTAGGAATGATGATAATTGCTAGTGTTTGATAAGCCTGTTGGATTGTTTGATTGATAGATGTTAATTGTTATTGTAAAGTTTTATTTAAACATGAAAGAGGTTGTGTTTAAGGGATGGAAATTTTGGGTAATTCATTGCTTAAACCCCTTATGTCGATTAATTAGTTTTGTGTTGATTGATCGGTGCATTGTTTGATTCTAGACTTTGTGTTTAGGGTTTGTTTGTTGTAGGAACAACTGTAAGGTTTTGTTGCATGAATTTGAGGTTAAAGTACAGCGGTTAGAAACCTTCTTAGAGACCGAGAGGTGATAAGAAGTTAGGGTCGTCTCATTGTCTTTGCATGCTAGAATAAGAATTGCGCGAGAGCGAGTTCGTTTATTGTCAGGTTTAGGTGTTTTGAGCGACTAGTTGATCTATTTTGGTTTAAGTTGAATTGTTCCTCTGTCCTTGGTTGTGTAGTATTCATTGCCATTAGAGTCAAGCGTTGGTTAGACCGAGAGGTGAGTCAACATTAGAACACGTTAGCAATTGTTTTCCCGGTTTGGTTGTTTTAGCCGATTAAGAGTAGTTAGGGTTTATTGAGTGAGACCGAGATGTAATCCAGTGAGCCCGAGCGATCCTTAGTCGTTTCATATTTAGGGACCGGTGTCTAGATATCATACAATCCATTAGCTTGTTAGGCCTACAGTTTGATTCAGACCTAGGTAGACGTTTTTCTCCATCCAAAGTTAACACAGTTAGTTCCCCGTTAACTTTTCTATTTTAGGTAACTTTTGTCAGTCAGTCTAGTTATTCCAGTTAAGTAATTAAAAATCAAAAATAAATTAAATATTATTCTTAGGTAGGTCTTGTCTAGGGTTAGTGATCATTAGCGTTCTGACGTGTCCACGTGTTCGATACTCAGACTTCCTAGGTCTATATTACTTGCGATCGGTACACTTGTCGGTTGTGTGTGGTTTTAGGATTTTCGTTTTAATATTAAAGCTTAGTTGTGAGGGTTATCCGACGCACATCAAGTTTTTTTGGCGCCGTTGCAGGGGACACGGTTTTAGGCGTTTTGAGAGCAATTCGAGTTAGGACTTACCTTTGGTGCTACTTGTGATTATTTTTTGTTTTGTTTATTTATTAGGATAGTTTGGCTTCTTTTATTGATTTGTATAGTTGTATGCGACAGACTCGATCTCGTGGACCACGTGACACTAAAGCATTTCCCGAGCCTGAGAGAGAGTTTCGTGAGAGACGTCGCACCGTTTCACCATCATCCACTTCATCATCTGTTGGCAGTTTATCCTCATCTCCTATATCTTCCGATTTTGTCGATAGGGATAGGATCATGGGCGACAATCCACCACCGAGGAGGAAAGTTGCAGACCGGGCCCGACCGGCCAATGTTGGCGCGAGATCCAGTATTGCACCAGCCGCCATTGGAGTTAACGAGAACTGGCAGATTCCGTCGAACATTCTGAATACCATTTCTCATTCTGCTCAGTTCCACGGGTTACTTCACGAAAACCCGAATCATCATCTCACTCGCATCACGTGTATCTGTGACACCTTCCATCTTGCCGGCGTATCCGAAGGCGCCGTGAAACTACGCGTTTTTCCGTTCTCGCTCATCGATAAAGCAAGTCTGTGGCTCGAGTCCCTCCCACAAGGCTCCATAGCTACTTGGGCTGCCATGCAGACCCAATTTCTTGAGAAATACGATCCTCCGGCTAAGGCCGCTCGTCTACGTAATCAGTTTCATTCTTTTCAGATGGAGGACACCGAGAGTTTCTACGAGGCATGGGAGCATTTTAAATATCTTCTAGCGTTGTGCCCGAACCACGGTTTGCAAGATTGGGCGGTTGTCGAGAAGTTTTATAATGGAGTGATGTACGTGACACAGAACATGCTTGACACGGCGACGGGAGGGAATTTGCTGACGACGAAGGACCCGGATGAGTGCATCGCTTTGTTTAACGGGTTAGCTATGAGTGGATACCAGCGACCACCCGCTAAGGGTGGTAAGACCGTCGACTCCATCTCACGCGGCATGCATTCGGTGGACACGACCACCGTACTCACGGCACAGGTAGAGGCGTTAGCGTAGATTGTGAAGGACTTGCAGACGAAGAGCAAGTTGTGCGAGATATGTAGAGGAGGGCATGATACCGATCAGTGACCAGTCAATTCGCAAGAAGAGGCCGTAGACTTTATAGGAAATCCAAACCGAAATCCAAATTCTTTCAATTCTTATAATTTAGGATGGAGAGGTAACCATAATTCCAACTGGAGGGGCAATAATCAGTCCGGTTTTCAGCAACATCAGAGCCTTTTCCAGGATGCTGGTGAGGGAGCGAGCAGTGGGGAGAAGAAGCCCACTTTGGAGGACATGATGACACAGCAGACGCAGATGTTGTGACAGCTTATGACGCGAGAGGATTCCCGACATAAGGAGACCCAGGAGAAGTTTTGTGAGCACGAGCAGTTCATGAGGAATTAGGGAGTGTCGATTCAGAGTCTCGAGCAGTAGATGGGAGAGATAGCTAGTCGGTTGAACGAGAGGCCGCAGGGTATGCTACCGAGTAACACCGAGCAAAACCCGAAAGGATTCGTGAAAGCTGTGACAACGAGGAGCGGTGCAGGGGCACGAGATGAGCCCGTGATTCTGGAGATGTCTAGAGGGAGAGTAGTCGAGGAGCCTGCAGTAGTTGTGGAGGAGCAGGTGAATGAGGAGATTCAAATGGAGTCTCTGCCGGCCCAGGTGCATCAGAGGAGCAGCCCAGGGAGTTCAGCACAGGCTGAGAGACAGCAGCTACCGAGCGAGCCGCAGAGAGTCAACAAACCTAGAGTACCATACTCCGGGAGACTCCATCGAGATAGAGATGAGGAGCAGAACTCCAAATTCCTTGATCTTTTGAAGCAGCTTCACCTTAATATTCCATTCCTTGAGGCACTGACTCAGATGCTTAAACACGCGAAGTTCCTTAAGGATATTCTATCAAATTAGGAGAAGTTGGCTGAGATAGTTTCCATCCCTTTGAGTGCTAGCTGTTCTGCTGTCTTACAGAGGAAGTTACCAGAGAAGATGACCGATCCAGGGAGTTTCACAATTCCCTACATCTTGAGTGATGATACGGTTATTCATGTGCTGGCTGATCTTGGTGCCAGCATTAATCTCATGCCGTATTCCATGTATCACAAGCTGGGCTTAGGCGAACTGAGGCCTACCAGGATGAGTATCCAGCTTGCTGATCGTTCTGTTAAATACCCTCTAGGGGTGGTCGAGAACATGCTTGTTCGTGTCGACAAGTTCATCTTCCCGGTGGACTTTGTCAATCTGGACATGAATGACGATGATAGTGTACCGCTTATACTTGGCCGACCATTCCTTGCCACTGCACAGGCATTGATCGATGTCTGCGAGGGTAAGTTGATCTTGAGAGTTGGGGAAGAGAACGTCACCTTAGGCGTTCGACAGTCACAAAAACACCCCAAGTCTGCTGATGACTCCTTGTACTTTATTGATACCATCATGGAGCATGTTGGGGAGTTTTTCAGCGAGATCTATGGAGGATCTGCCTCCGACACTCAGATTCTCGATAGGGACATTCCGGAGATTGAGATGGTTTCCATGACCGATCAGTCAACGGAGGATGACGCCGAGTTACATACCCCTGGGTCTGAAGTGTCTGCTGGGATCGTACGAGACGATCTGATGGACCGACCTTCCGTCGAGAGCCCCCCTCCTTCCTTAGAGCTTAAGGATTTGCCTGACCGTGTGGAGTACGTGTTTTTGGACGAGGAGAGGAAGTTGCCGGTTATTAATGCATCTGCTTTGACGGAGGTCGAGAGAGAGAGATTGTTGAGGATGCTACGAGAGCACAAGGAGGCATTTGCATGGAAAATTATCGACATTAAGGGTATCAACCCTTCGTTATGCACTCATAAAATCCTCATGGAGGATAATTTCAGGACTTTCGTTCAGCCGTAGCGGCGGCTTAATCCGAAGATGCAGGAGGTCGTGAAGAAGGAGATCATCAAACTCCTTGATGCGGGGATCATCTTCCCCATTTCTGATATTTCGTGGGTTAGTCCAGTCCAAGTGGTTCCTAAAAAGGGTGGCATAACTGTCGTCACCAATGAGAGGAACGAGCTCATTCCCACTAGGACTGTGACCGGTTGGAGAGTCTGCGTTGATTATCGCAGACTGAATGATGCCACGAGGAAAGACCACTTTCCTTTACCTTTCATTGATCAAATGTTGGAGCGTTTAGCTGGTCAGCAATACTACTGCTTCTTGGATGGTTTCTCCGGGTACTTTCAGGTTCCTATTGCTCCCGATGACCAGGAGAAAACCACGTTTACCTGCCCATACGGCACATTTGCCGATAAACGTATGCAGTTCGGACTATGTAACTCTCCAGCCAAATTTCAGAGGTGCATGGTGGCTATATTTCATGACATGATCGAGGACTCTATGGAGGTGTTCATGGACGATTTTTCTGTGTTTGGGAGTTCTTTTGATCTTTGTCTCTTTAACCTTGAGAAGATGTTGGCCCGATGCGTTGACACCAACCTAGACCTTAACTGGGAGAAGTGTCACTTCATGGTACGCGAGGGCATTGTTTTGGGGCATCATATTTTGAGTGCAGGGATAGAGGTCGACCTAGCGAAGGTCGAGACCATTTCTAATCTTCCCCCGCCCACTTCTGTGAGATCCATCCAGAGTTTTCCGGGTCATGCTGGGTTCTATCGTCGGTTCATTAAAGATTTTTCTAAGATCGCGAGACCCATGACCAAACTTCTAGAGAAGGATGTCCCATTTGTGTTTTCTGAGCAGTGTATCGAGGTGTTTGATCTTTTAAAAGAAAAACTCGTTAACGCCCCGATCATTATTGCTCCCGACTGGTCGCTTCCCTTTGAGTTGATATGTGATGCGAGCGACTTCGCAGTTGGAGTGGTTCTTGGACAGTGGAAGGATAAACACTTCCATCCGATTTACTATGCTAGCCAGACCTTGAATGGTGCACATTTGAGTTACACCACCACCGAGAAAGAGCTTTTAGCTGTGGTGTTTGCATTCGATAAATTCAGGTCATATCTTGTGCTGTCCAAGACGATTGTGTACACGGATCATTCTGCCATTCGTTATCTCTTTGGCAAACAGGATGCTAAGCCACGCCTTATCTGATGGATCCTGTTGCTTTAAGAGTTTGATATTGAAAACCGTGATAAAAAGGGGGCGGAGAATGTGGCGGCCGATCATCTTTCGCGTCTTGAGGGAGCTGAGTTAGGAGAGCCACTTTCCGACAGAGAGTCTCATGTTTGTTTCAGCTCAGGATGAGGGTTTTCCATGGTTCGCCGACTTCGCGAACTATCTTGCGGACGGGTACTACCCGAAGATGTCTTTACAGCAAAAGAAGAAATTCTTTGCTGATGTTAAGTTTTACCTGTGGGACAACCCGTATCTCTTTCGTATAGGTGCTAACTAGTTGATCAGGGAGGTGTTTGGACGTTAAGGAGGTATGGCAGATTCTGAGCCATTGCCATGTTGGACCGACAGGAGGTCACCACGGTGCAAATTTGACAGTGAAGAAGGTTTTTGATTGTGGATTTTATTGGCCTTCAATTTTTAAAGATGCGCATGCATTTGTGAGGAGTTGTGATCGTTGCCAGCGGGTCGACAACATCTCATCGAGAAATTAAATGCCCCAAAATGTTATTCAGGTTTGTGAGGTTTTTGATGTGTGGAGCATTGATTTCATGGGACTGTTTCCATCTTCGCGTGGGATTATGTTTCTAAGTGGGTTGAGGCCAAGGCCTTACCCACGAATGATGCCCGAGTTGTACTCCATTTTCTCAAGAGCCTTTTTGCTCGTTTTGGTGTCCCGAAGGCGTTGATCAGCGATAGAGGTACTCACTTCTGCAATGTGTAGATGGAGAAGGCGTTGCAACGCTATGGGGTCACCCATCGCCTTGCAACCGCCTACCACCTACAGAATAGTGGGCAGGTAGAAGTGAGTAACCAGAGGATCAAACATATTCTTGAGAAAACGGTTGGTTCGAATCGTCGGGATTGGTCCGACAAGTTGGATGATGCGTTGTGGGCCTTCTGTACAGCCTACAAAACTCCGACCGGTTCCACACCGTTTCGGATGATTTATTGGAAGGCCTGCCATCTGCCTGTTGAGTTAGAGTACCGAGCGTCGTGGGCCCTACAGAGGGTCATTCTTGTTATGTCCGCCATGGAGGCCAATCGGTTCCACCAGTTGCACGAGTTAGAGGAGCTGAGAGATCACGCCTATGCCCAGTCGTTCAGGTATATGGAGCGGACGAAGGAACTGCATGATTGAAAGTTGAAGGGTAACAAGCAATTCAAGTGTGGGAATTTGGTCTTATTGTATAACTCCCGGTTGAGGTCATTCCCAGGAAAGTTGAGATCCCGATGGTCGGGACCGTTCACGGTCACTGAGGTTTTCCCGTATGGCACGATTGAGATAGAAGATAAAGGCGGGAAGTTTAAGGTGAACGGTCATAGACTGAAGCACTATATTGGCGAGCTGGTGACTAATCAGACGGTCGAGGTATTCTACATTGACTCGTTCTCTGAGACATAGACTTGATAGATGCACCACTCGGGAGACTACCCGAGTTGTAGAGTTTGTATTTTTGTTATATGTTTGTGCTATCTGTTTTATTTGTTTTGTCTATTTCAGGATGTTCCAAGATGAAACCGCTCGTACTCAATCTCCATTCGAGTCGGTCGATTTAAGGGGTGTTCCGTTATTGAAAAATAAATAAATAAATAAATAAAAAATAAAAAAAATAAAAAATTATGAAAACCAAAAACACAAAAATATGTTTATTTCTTTATGTTTTTGTTTTCCGTGTTGTAAGCCGCTATATGCGAGCGAGTTTGAGTTTTGCAGGTTATATTATACGCATAGTAGCTACGATGGCATCTTGGAGCAGGTTCTCCCGAGGCTGCGGCCGCGAATGAAATGCTATACGGTCGTTTGGTTACTACTTAGCTGTTGAATATTCTGCATACAAACCAGGGGAGTAACCGTTCTGTGTTTTGCCCTTGTATATTAATTTTTATGTTAGTTTTAATTTTTATTTTATTTTATTTCTTTTCCTTGTTCTCATCGAGGACGATTTCGTTCTAAGTATGGGGATGGGATTTATTGTACTTAGTTGTAGAAAAAATTTGAAAAAAAAATTGAAAAATTTGAAAAAAAATAGTCCTTTGAAATTTGTTTTCTCTACGTTAAACATGAAATAATATTATTACCGAGTAGTGGTTATTTCATAAATTTTTTATGGTTTCAAAAATATATATAGAATAAATAAGAACAGTGCCCATTAGACCCGCATGTAATGTATGGTAACCGAACGGTTTAGACTCAGTAATCGATATGTCGGTAGGCTTAGCCTTTGAGAATGAAAAGGCGGTTTGGTTGTTGACCTAATTGAACCTTTTAAATGGCCTGACTTTAGTGGGAAACATCTTAGGGGTTTTGTTTGTTTAACTAAACTCGTGACAGGACTGGAATGAAAAGCCGGGTCATACTCAAGCCTCGAGTCACATGATCGTCTGTATATTAGTTGTTTTATCTTTTGTATTTGTTTCTATTCATGCAAAGCCATGTACTATGAGTATCCAAAAAAAAATGCAAAAAAGCCAAAAGGTAGAAAAAGAAAAAAAAAAGAATGCATTTGTAATTGCGTGCACTTGATAGAGAGCTAGAGTTTATAGTTTGTATATGAGTCGAAATGTTTTAATCATGTGGCAATAGGTTTAAGTCAAGTTGGGGTGACTCGGCCCGGTAAAACCATAATGGAATTGGTGAAGTGGCAGCAGGGCCTTTAGGTGTGGGTTCCACTTAGTCATACAAACTAATAGAATTGTCACACCGTATTTGCCTCGGTAAGTATTAGGGGTATGGGTTTAAGTGGACAGCAATAACGGAAATCGACCTGATCTAACTTACTAGGTGAAAGTTGGAAGAAATATTTGGGTAACGGGTCACTTGTTCTAATATGATCCTGTGTAAAAAAGAAAAAAAATATATTAATAATAATAATAAATAAATAAAACCAAGAGTTGTCGGTTGAACTCGGATATGATCCTGTGTAGTATTTTTTTTAGGGACGAAAAACTCTTAAGTGTGGGGATATTTGATGTGTTGTAAAACACACGTATTCTCCGCACATTTTATCTACGTTATTGTATTATATTTTATGTATTTTAGCTTGTTTTACATAGGTTTAATAATCTTGTAGGTTTTGGGTGAAAGAATGAAGAAACCGAACTTTTCGAGGAGCTTAAAGGCCTTTTACGCATACAATTTCAAGACAAAGCTCAAAGCCCGGCCCAATTACATGTTAGAAAAGCCCAAGACTCTTATATTATAACATAAAAAACAAAAAAACAAAAAAAAAAAAACCCTAGCAGCCAAGGGTTGCGATCGGCAGCAGGCAGGAAAGAAAAAAGAGAAAAAGTTTTGTGGAAGCAAGGTTGTGGAGTTGTTGTCGGCTAGGGAAGGAAAAAGGAAGCAAGTAAAAGTCTCAGGATCGTTTACCATTCGTTTTTACAGCCAAGGAGCAGCCCGGAACATCTCATATCCTTTCATCTTTTTCATTGTTCATACACTTTGATTTTCTTGCTTAATTGTTGATTTGTTTTGCAATTGATCGAGAGATTGAATTGTTTATGATATTTGTTGATCATTGAATGCTTGAATTGATGTTTGGGATGGGTTATACAATGTTTTTATTAAGTGTTCATGGCTGTCCAAATATGATTAGAGTCTAAACTTGTTAGTTCTACCTAGGAATGATGATAATTGCTAGTGTTTGATGAGCTTGTTGGATTGTTTGATTGATAGATGTTAATTGTTATTGTAAAGTTTGATTTAGACATGAAATAGGTTGTGTTTAAGGGCTGGGTAATTCATTGCTTAATCCCCGTGTGTCGGTTAATTAGTTTTGTGTTGATTGATCGGTGCATTGTTTGATTCTAGACTTTGTGTTTAGGGTTTGTTTGCGCTAGGAACAACCGTAGGGTTTTGTTGCATGAATTTGATGTTAATGTACAGCGGTTAGACACCTTCTTAGAGAGCTAGAGGTGATAAGAAGTTAGGGTCGTCTCACTGTCTTTGCATGCTAGAATAAGAATTGCGCGAGAGCGAGTTCGTTTCTTGTCAGGTTTAGGTGTTTTGAGCGACTAGTTGATCTATTTTTGTTTAAGTTGAATTGTTCCTCTATCCTTGGTTGTGTAGTATTCATTGCCATTAGGGTCAAGCGTTGGTGAGACCGAGTGGTGAGTCAACATTAGAACACGTTAGCAATTGTTTTCCCGGTTTTGTCGTTTTAGCCGATTAAGAATAGTTACGGTTTTTTGAGTGAGACCGAGAGGTAATCCAATGAGCACGAGCGATCCTTAGTCGTGTCATATTTAGGGACCAGTGTCTAGATATCATCCAATCAATTAGCTTGTTAGACCTACTGTTTGATTCAGACTTAGGTAGACGTTTTTCTCCATCCAAAGTTAACACAGTTAGTTCCCCGTTAACTTTTCTATTTTAGGTAACTTTTGTCAGTCAGTCTAGTTAGTCTAGTTAAGTAATTAAAAATAAAAAATTAATTAAATATTATTCTTAGGTAGGTCTTGTCTAGGGTTAGTGATCATTAGCGTTCTGACGTGTCCACGTGTTCGATACTCGGACTTCCTAGGTCTATACTACTTGCGATCGGTACACTTGTCGGTTGTGTGTGGTTTTAGGATTTTCGTTTTAATATTAAAGCTTAGTTGTGAGGGTTATCCGACGCACATCACAAACATAAAAAAACAATACATACTCAATAAAAGCTCATTCAAAGATAAAGATTCACTGTATTAAATATATCATTAATGGAACAGTGAAAGGAATGTCTAGGGTTTCGTGTGATAGCGGTGGCGTCTGTACGAGGAAACAAAATAGAATATTCTTTGGAATGTTTTTTGTATTCAGTGTGTGCCAGCCTGTAATTCCGCCTGGAAATCCGTGCCCTAAATGGAAACCTAGGACCACTATTTATAGACCCTGACATTCCTTCTAGAAGTTCCTAATCATTACATAATGAAATACAAAATAATACAAGTGTTGAGTCATCGAGCAAGGTAACAATCTTGCTCGAGCAAACTCACTATGCTAGGTATGCTGGATGAGTGTTCTCGAGCATACTTTACTTAGAATATCTTCAGTGAAGATATTCCCTTCCAGCAGACTTCATCCTTCTTGACTGGTCCATGCTTTGCTCGAACTAGTCCATCGAGCAAGCTCATTCTTCTTGATGTCTTCAGTTATACTTATTCGGCAATCTTCAGCATGCTCGGATGTAAATCTTGCTTGGGAACTGAACTGTGCTCGAAGTCCTTGCTTTGATCACGTGACATCTTCTTATTGCATCCATGCTTGTCCCCATGTGCTCGATCATCCTGTGCTCGTAACACTTGGTTAAAACTTGTATGATAAAGCTGTTTGCTCGATTGGCAATCCATGCTCGATAGAAGAATACTCTTGCTCGTTGAAGTGTAGCTTGCTCAAAGCCTTAACACTTAGAAGAATCAACCATTTAAGTTTCTGAAGACCTTGCTCGAAGTAGTAAAACCATGCTCGATCGTCTATGGTTGCTCGAAGTCTATACTTAGCCATTTTCTGAGAAGGTTGAGATGATTCCAATCTTCTTTATCATAAATCCGACCCAACAAAGGTTGCTTATGTTTGTCCGTTTAATAAATAAATCAGACATGAACAAAAAAAACTTCGATCGTTAGGTATGCTAAGTGGATGAACGCGGACAGAGCCCGCATTCATTCAACAATGTTTGCGAACGTTCAGTAGCGCCCGTCCAACTATGCTCGGCAATATCCGTTAATAAACAAACATGACATGTTTTTTTGGATAGCATATGGTGTAATTCTGAATTTGTGGGTGAACTTGTGTGGATTTATGATTATTCTTTTTGAATTAACATGTAATAGTTTATGTTGTTTTGTTCGTTAGGGTCGTTTATGTTCGTTTTTCCATTAGTGTCCGTTAGTTTCGTTTGTCCATTAGTGCCCATTAGTGTTCGTTTGTCCAATAGCATCTATCAGCATCCGTTTACATTACTAACGAACAGACACAAATGGGCACGGACAAACTCAATTCCTTAATAAATGGACACGGACACGAATATTTATTCGACAGAGTGTTCATGAACCGCCTGTTTGTCCGACAAGAGCTTAACGGACGAATACCTACAAGGTCCTGTCCAGTTCGATTCATTTACATCCTTGTGATCTTATATATCCTCCATCTTCAAATTTTAACTCCCTTGAAGTCAAACAAACTTAATATTTAATATTTGTTGTCTTTCCCCCGCCTCCCACCCTACACATAGACTCTTTAAACACCCCATCCCTAACCCGTTCTTCAAAAACCACCCCAACTTAAAAACCTAGAAGAATGAAATTAACACTATTTCTCAAATACATAATATGTTACTTAAAACATAATTTAAAGAAAATTATACTTTATAATTTTAGAAGATGATATATATTTTTAACGTGAATTTCTTTTCATTGTTATCATATGTGGGACAATAATTGTATGTGAAAATTGAACTTAAGACCTTCAATGTAAC
This sequence comes from Bidens hawaiensis, assembly GCF_021521415.1. Lineage (NCBI taxonomy): Eukaryota > Viridiplantae > Streptophyta > Magnoliopsida > Asterales > Asteraceae > Bidens > Bidens hawaiensis. Next base: position 703,059 of record NW_027504869.1, read on the forward strand.
ATCTCGGATTTTCCAAACCCGTATTCATTTACGTTTAACCCGACCGGGAACATTTTTAGCATTCTATTATTAATGAAAATCAAATATTTATAAGTAATCAAGTTTCTAATATTCATTTTCTACCTTTTAGGATTCATGTGATGTCCATTTCTTATTTCATGCATAAAAAGTTCATTAATTTGCTAAATATCAAACCAAAAGGACCAAAATCACCAAAAATCAAACTTGAACCATTTGGTTGCCGGTGCTCCGCACGACGGGCTCTATCCTCTTGGTCGCGCGGCTTGGTGAGCCCCCTGTGCAGATCTTTCACTCAATTTCGTTTCATATCTCGTTTTTGGTATAAAAATCGTGTGTTTTAAGCATTAGTGAGTGAATTAAGGTCCAAGAAAACGTATTATAACCAAAATACAAGTCCCTATTCATTTCTTACTGATCAAGAACAAATCATATGGTTTATTTCAGTGATTTTGCCATTAAAACCATATTACTTTCTTAAACGAGTGTTATGTCCATATTTGGTTCGTTTTTCCTATTCCTATACAAACACTCATAATTCCCTTACAGAAAACTTTACACTAACCCTAGAGAAGCTACTCCAACCGTCCTACACTCTGTCCATCATAATACCTCTTCGGTTTTGCTATTTTGTTGCAGAAACGTTCATAAACTGTTTGACTTTGCATGCGTGTGGACCATTGACTCGTCATATCTCTTGATACTTTCACTTTTGGGGTAAGTTGTAAACTGAGTATTCGTTCATTAACATTCCTTAGTCAATAAGTTTCAATCAATTTCTGAGATTGAAGGGTGTTGACTTGTCAATTTCTTTAAAACGGTTGGCAACGATTTTAGTCATTGTAATCAATGCCCGATTCGCTTGGCGAAGGTAAATCGACAATTTTAATCATTGTAATCAATGCGCGATTCGCTTGGCAACAATTCATTGGCACACTAGCAAGTCTTTGTTTTGTATATGGTTTGTTATGGTTTGATTGATTACTACCACATATGTTGGTTTTCGTATTTAACATTTATCATTTATCTTTTATTTATCGTATATATTATTGTTGTGTCAAAATCTGGTGATCATTTCACTCAACATGTGTTATTGACAAACTCTTTTATTTTCTACGCATATGCAGGTTATCATATAAATTGAAGATTGGAGTTTGGTTATTTAGTCAAGACCGTAGGATTTAATGAAGACAAACATAATTTAAATTTATTATATTTACTTATTTGATTTGTTTATTATATTTAGATATTGTGTGTATTTTTGAAATAATATAATTAAATAGATTTTGTCATTTATATTCATGATAGTATCTTAGAGCTGTGAGCAATCGGATCACGCCCTGGAATTTCCGCCTTAGGTTGGGGTGTTACAGATTGGTATCAGAGCCGAAGGTTGTAAGATAGGTCGTTAGTATATGCTTAGGACTCTATACGTACTTGTCTGAACTACCTCATGTGCTATTTAAATTGTTTACGGGCTTATATAGGTTAATTATTTTGATTTATATTTTACTAGCTTTTGAACCCGTGTATTACACGGGATTTGTCAAATGTTAAAAATAAATATGGTTTGTTATTTCAATTAATGTAATTCTCAAAATACTTATGAATAAAGTTGCGTAGTTGGTTAAATCTCGGGTATGAAAATGACACTTAACACAATAATGAATAAAATCCACACTATGTTATAACCCAATTGATAAAATGATTTTGACCCATGACCCATGGATAGCTAGAATAAATTATATGAGATATTAGGAATTAGAAGTAATGTAGGCTTGACACCTAAGCATTAATATTTTCTTTTATTAGTATTGTAAGATTATTATTTATTATGCATACACACATGAACTCCGAGGTTATGCCTCACTTTTAAAATATTTTTAAATCCTCTTATTTTTAGTAGATTGTCTTTTATTTTGGGAAATTCATTAAGAATTCCTATGTTTTGTTTTTATTCCCTCTCCTTAAGGCATGGGAGTATAACATGTTCGGTAAGTAACCGTAGGGGGTGCGAGAAACTGTGAGTTCGGCCTTGGCAAAACGGTTCCAAGAACCCGAGGTAAGATGCTATTTCTTACCTGGAGGATAAGCTAACCACAGTACTCGAGTCTCTATGCCAAAGAAGAAGAAGATGTCATACGACAGGACTTTAAGTGATCAAACATAACCGATTAAACGGTTACACTCCTTTTATAAAAACTGAATTCACAGTGGTTCGTGGCTAAATTAGGGAAAAACTTAGAAAATTGTGTTCTTAAATTATTTAAAAATACTTAGTTGGGTGAAAAGTTCATGTAAATCCATGAATTTGATTTTTGGTTGGAACGTATCATCTGGGTGGTTCTCGAGATACACCAACTACTCATATTTGATTCGTTGATTCAATATTTAGTTGGGTTGGTTAAATGCCATATAACGCTCATGGTCCGACCAACTCCATTGATTTGATAATTCGTTAATTAGTTGGGTCAGTTAAATGCCATGTAACGCTCATGGACTAACCATCTCAATTGTTTGTTAGTCGTTATTTTAATTGGGCCAATAAATTGCCATGAAACGCTTATGGGAGGCCCAATTCGCAAACCTTATGTTGCGCTATTTAGGTGGGCCATTCAAACGGACTTTGAATGTCCGGATGACAAACGGACTCGGTTTGGCTCGAGTGTTTTCGAGGATCGAGCTCTCACTTGGTGGAACTCTTATAAGGCCCACCAAAGTGTTGAAGAAGTTTTGGCTATGCCTTGGGAGGAACTCAAGGATGCAATGAAGAGAGAGTTTTGTCTCGAGCATGAACTACAAAGGCTCGAGACAGAGTTTTGGGAGCTTAAACAAATCGGTGGTGCAATTCAACCTACTCGAACCGTTTTAAGGAACTGAGCCTGATTGTACCGCACTTGGTATTCAAATGTATATTCATGGATTGCCGACAATTTTCCGTGATGCTGTGGTTAGTCGAGACCCTCTCTCAATCGAGGAAGCTAGTGCTCTTGCTGCTTCACTTTCTGATAACCATGTTAGAGATGGAACCCTACCTCGCAAGGATGCTAAATCTACCCTTGAAAACTCCAAAACCGATTCCTCAACTGATGCTAAAGCCGAACCCAAACTCACTCCACACAATAGAAACCATTCTCACCACAAACGTAAATCCAACCACCACAACTATGCTGTTAACCAAGCCAACCCTCAACCCTCTAATCAAAATTCTCATAACAAGAAAACCTAAACCAGACCTTAACAGTTACGCTCCACTTGTAACTATCATCATCCGACCCAATCCCCGTGCCGTCTTTGCACCCAGTGAAATCGTTACGGTCACCTTGCTATTGTTCGTCGTACACCGTCTACTCCCAAACCACCTACTACCCGTGTTTGCTACAATTGTGGAGATCCTAGTCATCTTCGCAATGTGTGCCGTCGACTTATCCATGCACATCTAGCCCAAGCTATGCCTACACCCTACTACACTACCAATGCTCATCAAGTCCTAACCCATCAACCATATGTCCTTCAAGCTCCTCTCGTTAACCAAGATCCCCCATACTTAACTCAACCCTATCAAACCCCATACCCACAAGCTCAAGTTTACCCAACTCACTTCAATCAAGCCCCACTCATGCAAGCTGTTCAAGTTCAACCTACTCAACTTATTCCAACCATCTACCTCAACTGCTCAAGTTCTCATGGATCCAACCACCTGAAGTGACCCAAGTTAAGGGAATCAAGTCAACCGTAACTGAAGATCCTTGATGACTTTGAAGATTTTGTTGCTTTCTTTATTTCCATTTTAAGACTATCTTATCTTTTCCGTTTATGCATCGTACCGACTCTTTGGTTATTTGTGACGGTTGATGATTTTAAGTTGAACTATCTTCATGTTTCATCGTATGAATGAAGTTTCCTTTTATTAAGAATAATTTATTAGGATTTTGTACTCTTATATTATTATCTTATTCGTATTCATCACGATTCATTATAGCGTCTGTTTCAAGAAATCCATTTTCTTTCAATCTTCCAAATTCTGCATTTATAATCAACAGATATAATAGGAATTACACGGTTTTAGTAATTCAACTCGAACATTTATTAAGTATCTCTTGAATTTATATTTAAAGCTATCAAAACGTTTGTTTCTTCCAAAATGATGGTTTTAAATGTTTTGTAACCCACATGATGAAACGAGTTATGTGGACCATCCGAGGATAAAAGTAATATGGTCCGAAACATAATTATCCAAGTCCTCGCATGGAAATCATAATGCGTACAATTATGTGTCCTAATCTAGAACTGAAAGTAGTTAAAATAACGGTGCAATTGATGAGATGATAAGGACATGGTGGATACGCCTCTGGTACATCCTATATATAAGTGCCCTTATCGGATTGTCATTTGGAGCATTGCCTGCGCTATTAGAAGTTCTAAGTTATGATATTTTTCTTAAAAGTTTAATTATTTTCAAAACGATAATGTTTTGGTTTTCCTTAATTTCGGGACGAAATTTTCTAAAGTAGGGGAGACTGTAACATCTCAGATTTTCCAAACCCGTATTCATTTACGTTTAATCCGACCGGGAACATTTTCAGCTTTCTATTATTAATAAAAATTGAATATTAAGCATTCAAGTTTCTAATATTCATTTTATACCATTTAGGATTCATGAGATGTCCATTTCTTATTTCATGCATAAAAAGTTCATTAATTTGCCAAATATCAAACCACAAGGACCAAAATTACCAAAAAATCAAACTTGAACCATTTGGTACCCGGGGCGTTGTGCGACAGGCTCTCTCCTCTTGGTCGTGCGATGTGGTGAGCCCCCTGTGCAGATCTTTCACTCGATTTTGTTTCCTATCTCATTTTTGGTAGAAAAATCGTGTATTTTAAGCATTAGTGACTGAATTAAGGTCCAAGAAAACGTATTATAACCAAAATACAAGTCCTTATTTGTTTCATACTGATCAAGAACAAATCTTATGGTTTATTTCAGTGATTTGTCATTAAAACCATATTTACTTGCTTAAACGAGTGTTATGTCCATATTTGGTTCGTTTTTGCTATTCTTATACAAACACTTACAATTCCCCGCCACAAAACTTTACACTAACCATAGACAAGCTACTCCAGCCATCCTACCCTATATCCATCATAATACCTCTTCTGTTTTGCTATTTTGTTGAAGAAACGTTCATAAACCGTTAGACTTTGCATGCGTGTGGACCATTGACTCGTCATATCTATTGATTCTTTCACTTTCCGGGTAAGTTGTAAGCTGAGTATTCGTTCATTAAAATTCCCTAGTCAGTAACCTTCAATCGATTTCTAAGATTGAAGGGTGTTGACAGGTCAATTTCTTTAAAACCCGATAAAGCGCAAAACAGTCAGCTTGTTTGACTTTACGATTTATCATACTTTTGATCTGATTCAACGTTCGGTCTATAAGACTTTCATTCTCGTAACGAACTTTTAAGGCTACTGACCAAAACCCGACTTTCGACTCGCTGTTCGGTTTCTGGTCAGTACCAGCTCGCTTAAATCTTAAATATAACATAACTTAAATTCTAAACGTCCGTTTGGATTGATTCCAGCAGCAACGAGTTCATTTTTACTTATATTATCATTTCTCAAAGTTTCAAGTTCTGATCGTTTATCTCGTTTAACGCGTAGTGGACGATTAGTTTAAATCTTTGTTCGTTTATCATATATATTAATCACTTGCCTTCTATCTAAGGTGAGTTTGATCATTCCCCTTTTTATCTACCGTTTTCAAATATTTTGTGGACATATGCGTACTTATTATATTTTTATATCATATGTATATATACACACACTCGCAAACATAATCATTGTTTGTAAATCAATTAAATGCTATTTGCTAAATGCTACTTGTTTAATTGTTTAGTTTATCGCATTCGGAGAGGTCCAACATATTCTCATTATAGTATGATCATACGGCCATCGTAGTAACCCAAGCCCGATTCGCTTGGCGAAGGTAAACAGACAATTTTAGTCATTGTAATCAATGCCCGTAAGTGATTGTTTTGTATATGGTTTGTTATGGTTTGATTGATTACTACCACATATGTTAGTTTGTGTATTTAACATTTATCATTTATCATTTATTTATCATATATATTTTTGTTGTGTCAAAATATGGTGGTTATTTCACTCAACATGTGTTGTTGGCAAATTGTTTTATTTTCTACGCATACGCAGGTTATCATGTAAATTGAAGATTGAAGTTTCGATATTTAATCAAGACCATAGGATTTAATGTAGACAAACATAATTTAAATTTATTAAATTTGCTTATTTTATTCGTTTGTTATATTTGGATATCGTGTGTACTTTTGAAATAAAATAATTATATAGATATTGTCATTTATATTCATGATATTATCTTCGAGCTATGAGCAATCAGATCACGCCCGATATTTCCGCCATAAATTAGGGTGTGACATTCAACCTAAGTGTTTTAAAGCTTTGCCTTTGAAATGCCTACTAACCCCATTGCCATTTAGAAGTTGATTTGCGTAATTATTTTCTCCTTCAATGTATACCATTAACTAATTTATTTTTATTTATTCATTTATGCCAGAAAAAATGTTAAAATTACTTAAAACTAGTTTTGTATCTGCGTTACGATGATTTATAAATATAAGTCCGGCTTTTGTGGGTTAAATTGAGAATTCGTACTACTAGTTAAACTACGTAAGCTTCATGGACCAAATGTAGAATTAACTCTATTTTATAAATACACTATATTTTATTCCCCATATTACGGAGGTTGTTTTACATTTTCCGATTCTAATATTTATATGTTTTTTTAATTTTATTTATTGTAAGTAAGTTAATAGTATACTTAGCGTTTAAGATGAAATGGTTTAACAAATAAATGAGATGTTAAAAGTCGTTTAAAAGCTATCTGGGTTTGGTGAGACTCATGACCCGCTTATTTTTTTTACTATAAAATTGTTTATTTGTTTTCATGTTTGTTAGTTTAGAAAAATCAACACGTTCGTGTTCATTTATGTTCGTTCGTTAAAAATTTAAAAAACCTACACATCTTAATTGAAAGAGTCCAAACGCTAAAAAAATATAGTGAACGTAACAAACTAATATATATGTAATAAACGTTAAATATATAAATTTTTGAAAATTTTTCATCATAAAACCCTAATTTAATTTCTTTCCTCTACATATTTTCTATCACCAATTAACTTCTGATTACCACCTACAATCGTCAACCTCCCCCAACCACCGTTATAAATATGAATCAAACACATATTCGTGAGATGTAATTTTGATTTAAAGTCAATTCAAATATCCTTTTTTTTTAATCAGAAATTAATTTTTAGCATATCCTTATTTTATAGAATTTTCGTATCAAATTTTTGGTGAGATTAAATTTTAATGTAATGAAATGTTATAACATATTTAAGGGCTATCTAGGTTTGGTGAGGCCCGTACCCATGAATTCGGGTCAAATACATGAGAAGCCTCCATTTACAAATAAAGCAATCTGATGGCTTGAGAGAATTGAGAGCAATCAAAGAGCTTTTAAAGGTTTTAGGTTTTTGTTTAAATCGTTTTGCTATTTTTATATTTTGTAGTGATTTGTTTTATTTTTATAACGTAGCTTTGTTTTAATTTAATAGGTATATAGTAGTTTGTTACGTTAATTATATTTGTTTAACGTTAGGTCTCTTTCAATTGAGATGCGTAGGTTTCTTAGATTTTTAACGAAACAACATAGACGAACACGAATATGCTGGTTTTTTTAAAATGAACAAACATGAACACAAATATTTGTCTTATGAAAAAGGGGCGGTTAATATAGGTTGATGCATGAGAGGGGAGGTTGACGATTGTGGGTGGTTATCATAAGTAAACCGGTGATTGAAAGGATAGATCGACGACAGAGAATATACAGATGAGAGATATTATATTAAGGTTTGATGTTCAAAGGGTTTTCACAAATAAGTGAGGTCTTATAACCCGTTTAAGGGTCATCCGGATTTGGTGAGACCCATGACCCGTGAAAATTATTGTTTGATGATTAAGAGGTTTAACAAATAATTGATATGTTATAACCCGTTTAAGAATTATCCGGGTTTGGTGAGACCAATGACTCGCAAAAATTATTGTTTGATGATGAAAAGTTTATAAATAAATGAGATGTTATAACCTGTTTAAGGAGTATCCGGGTTTGATAAGACACATACCCGCGAATTTGGGTCAAACGTATAAGAAGCCACCATTCAGGAATGAAGCAATCTGGTGGTCCAAGAGGGAGTAGGGAGCAACCACATCGCGACACGTAGGATTTTTATATAGGCAATTATATATATTGATAGATAATAATATATTACACATATAAAAACAAATATAAAGAACACAATACTTTATAAATTTTGAAATGACGAAATTCGTTTAATTCATGTCATATTCGTGTAACTTTAACCCAAGACCTCCCAACTCATGTGTTTTAATCAAGGATGCAAAAGTCGCTAGGTGTAAAGCCAAAAATTAAAGTAGTAAACGCCTTCAATACTCTTATAGCATATGATAAAAAATAACTTATTTTAAATGATACTTATTCGGTAGGAAAAACCAGGATATTGCAGCGAGTCAGCGCAATTCGGGCGATTTCAATAACGTTCGTTACGGTACAAACAAAAAAAACTCGTATAACTTATGCTACAAAAAAATAACATATTTCAAAACGACGTTTTTTCGGTAGGAAAACGTGTGTGGCAACAGCGAGGCAACACAAATTCAATCACCGTCAGTTAAGTTTATTATAGTACCCAAAAAACAAACAAAAACAAAAAAAAAACAAAAAGTTTATATTAAAATTGCACAAGCGCATATGATTGGTTACCTTGGTATTCCATAAATATGTGGGGTCAAACTGTCAATGTTTTGATCTGCAAAAGCGGCTTTGATTGAACTTTAAATTGTTTTCGTCCTATTTCACCTACTTTGGTAAATGTTTACGCACAATTTCTACCTGCCTCCAGGGTTAAACGAGCTGACCCAACTTCCAAGCCTAAGCAAGCATAAGCTCGAGCTCCACTCACGTCAAGCTTTATTGCTTGAGCTTTATTTGCAAGTAATTTTGTGTGTTAGATTCTAGCTTGGCACAAACTCATCTCTTTTATAATTTATTATATACTAGGCTAAAAACTCGTGTATTACATATGTTGAATAAAAGGCATTAAATAATTATAAAGATTTTGTATTTGAAAAAAAAAACGTCCGAGAAACTATGGAGAACTAGGAGACGGAGAGAGACAAAGCCGGAATTTCCTTTTTTGATTTATTCCTTTTGAAAAAATTTGCAGTATTCATAGCTTGTATTCAAGATTAAACAGTTTATAGTTGAAAGGTGATCAGTTATTCATGTTAGTAATGGAAAAAACATGAAAATATAATAAACCTGTAATTATATGCGTACCTGTTACAGTAGGGAGAGTAGTAACCGCAGTAGAGTATGATTTAGTCGACATATTTGTCGTCTTGATCGAGTTCCTCTTTAGGATGTATAGTTAAGGATGGTGTTAGGGTTCTTAAGAGGAACCCGGTTTAGGAGATAGGAGGCACACAAAATTGTTATGTGTGTGTGGTTAGATTTTGATGTTAACTTATTCTCTCTATATATACACCCAAGGGGAAATCCTTTACACTACCAGAAAAAAGGTCTTCAATGACATGCATTGCGTGTCATTGATGGGTACAGATGACAGACAAAAGCGCGTCATTGAAGCCCCAGTCATAAAGAAAATATGACATGAACCTGCCTGTCATATTATATGACACGCTTTAATGACACTCATTAGCTGCCCTAAAACGAACTTATCGATCAATAACGAGTAAAACGTGTAGATTTTAGCATGCGAAGATGCGTTTAATTACATAAGATAACCTTTGAAATAAATTATTAAATTTTTATCAGACTTTAATAAATGTCTTAGGTTTATAAAAATATTTTTATTATATTTTTCTATTGGACACAAAAATCATAAAAATTCTTCCAACACAGAAAGGTATGTGCAGCTATTTAAACGCGCAACAAAATGGTTTTATTTTTATAAAATTCATTACCGAACTAAATTAAACGATTCCAATTGGGTTTGCTTCCTAACTCAAAATACTAACTTCCAGAATTGGAACCAACCAATTTGGACCTGTCGAAAAAAGGTTATGACGTCGGGAAGACAGACCAGAATCCGACATCCCGCATCAGCTTTGACACTCGATTTTATAAAATTATAAAAACCATTCAAATCTCGTCCAAAAATTACGTATTATACCTTTCTGGAAACTAGACTCAAAGTAGAATATCATGGAATCAAGGATAGATCAAAAACAGTGGATTAACATCACGTTACAGACCCTACAATAAACGTATACGAATCTGTCAGCCAGCTGTTGTCATCAAAACTCAATCTTAACGACCAATAAACGCGTTAATATGATCAATTAAGGTGTAAAAGAGTTGTAGACACTTAATACCGACCTTGAATTAGACTCGGGAGGGCTGGAACTCGGCTGGAGCTGCACGGAAAACGAGGTGGGAGGGCTGTAGCTGTTGCGATCGGCTGCTGGTAGGAGTTAGGGTTAGGGTTTGTTTTGTTTTATGATATAAAAACAAAAGTTACATCCAAGTCCCTCCAAATTGAAGTGTAAGGCAAAATGGAAGGAAAGTTAAATGGTTTAACGTACCGAGATGACGCAAAGGCTTCCGAGAAACGTCGGATAAATCCCGAGAATTATACATACTCTACAAGCTTTAATTCTTGAAACCGGAATTAACGGGCGTTACAAGTCCACCCTCCTTACAATGGGATTCGTCCCCGAATCCCGTCGCAACAGGAACGGATGTGGATGGAGACGAAACCTAATCATCTAATCGCACACAAGGACGATAGGGACAAAACCTTTACTAGTGCCAGAGTCAAACAGAAACGAAGCTTAAAGCTCAACAAGTAGTAAGGAAACCTAGAGTGATAGTATGCTACGCCTCAGCTAAACCATTACGCGTAAAGCGTTCGAGAGGATGGGAAACGAACTGGAGAATTTAAGGAATGAGAGGAACTTTAACGCTAATGACACGAGCATTAGCCATATCCTATCCCTACAAAGACAGAACCCTAACACGGTCAAGCACAGGTAGCGTTTAGAACATGGAAGGTAACGGGTAAACTGCTAATAACGTTGATCAAGTGTTATTAATCGTTTACTTTACCTGCCCATCCTAAGCACCCTCTGCCCCTAACCATTTTAGCATCCCATCTAACATTTAAGCAAATAGGCACATAATAAATCTTTAATGCGCCTAAAAACGAATAAACAAATATAAAATTTACCTCTTGGCGTGTAGCTACTCGTGGTTGGCATTTCTAGTCTTTTCTTTTACAGTTCGAGTCCAAGCATTCGAGAATGCTCGGATCCCTCGAACCATGGCTCTGATACCAACTTTTAAGAAAACGAATCTCGGGAATCCTACAGTTGGTAATCATATTCAAAAATTCTCAAAATTTTAAAACCAAACATGTTCACCTTATTAAAATCAGTTCATAGTAATCAACAGCGAAATAAATAACATCAAAATTCCCAAAAACCAGGAAAAGTACCCAAAACCAAGATTTAAATGCTTATAGTAATAAATTAAAAGAAACAGTTTGCATTATTAATTCTTCGACTAGATACACCTTCAAACTTCCGAGTAGTCTCCAGCACGTCCAAGCGGTTGCATCCACTTCTTAACCTGAAAGTCAATCTAACATGCACACAAAGTCAGCTTGAGCTGAGTGAGTTCAAGTTTTTATAAATAACATCTATTATAATAATCATAATAGTCATCCAAGAGTCATCCAAGAGTTTTTAAGTTGTAGACACTTAATACCGACCTTGAATTAGACTCGGGAGGGTTGGAACTCGGCTGGAGCTGCACGGAAAACGAGGTGGGAAGGCTGTAGCTGTTGCGATCAGCTGCTGGTAGGAGTTAGGGTTAGGGTTTGTTTTGTTTTATGATATAAAAACAAAAGTTACATCCAAGTCCCTCCAAATTGAAGTGTAAGGCAAAATGGAAGGAAAGTTAAATGGTTTAACGTACCGAGATGACGCAAAGGTTCCGAGAAACGTCGGATAAATCCCGAGAATTATACAAACTCTACAAGCTTTAATTCTTGAAACCGGAATTAACGGGCGTTACAATGCTGTGGAAGAAGACAAAAATGATGAAAAGTATCCTAAAATATCCAAATACTGCTTTAACCTTGATATTGGTGGTGTGTTTTGTGTCATGCAGGATTTAGGTGACAAGGCTTGATGGCCCAAGAAAAATGAAAAGTCCGGATCCAGCAAAGACAAGTCCAAATGGTGTGCATTCCATCAAGATGTTGGCCATCACACTGACGATTGTATAGCGCTACGGAAGGAAATAGGATACCTTCTCAGCAAAGGATACCTGAAGGAACTGTTTGGAAAAAACAAGAACAAAAGCCAGGATCTTGTCAAGATACCTGAAAGGGCACCTTCTCCACCACCCGGAGCTAAGGTCGTATCATTTATCTCGGGAGGATCTGACATCTGTGGAACCTCGTATTCAGCAGCTAAGAAGCGTTCCAAAGAAACAAAGATGGACAACAGAGAAAGACCTCTCCGTACCTCCACGTTAACAACTCAAAGAATCATATCCTTCGATGAGGAAGATAGATGTGACCTTGTGGATCCCAACCATGATGGTTTGGTAATTACTTTATGTATAGCTAACTGTTTTGTGCGCAGGATACTCGTTGATTGAGGAAGCTTAGTGAACATTATCCAGATGGATGCCTTGAAGAAAATGGATATCCCAAAAACGGAAATTATCCCAAAATCCTCAGTCCTTGTAGAATTCAGTGGCAAGACCAAGGATACGTTGGGAGAAATCAAACTTCCAATATATAATGAGGGAATTAACTCACTACAAAAATGTTGTGTTATTGACTCATTGTCTTGTTGTAATTTGATCTTAGGCAGGCCCTGGATCCATAGCATGAAGGCGGTACCCTTAACTTATCATCAATGTGTTAAACTCCCAAGTCCTTGGGGAGTCATCAAGATTGAAAGCGATCAGCTAGATGCCAAGGAATGTTATGCTTCATAATGAAGTGGACTACAAAGCCTACTCAAGCATAGCAATTACAGAAACAACCAGGGCAGGTTCTGGAAGCCAGTGATCAAGATGTGAAGTAAGTATCCTTGGATCCTCATGATACTGAGATCAAAGTTTTGATAGGATCGGGTATGTCTGAGGATATCGAACAAGGATTGGTATCCTTCCTAAAGAAAAGAGCTTCTACTTTCGCTGGTTAACATGAAGATATGACAGGTATCTCTAAATCTATAATACTTATAAACTTGGTATAGATAAATCTTTCAGGCCGGTACATTAAAAGCGAAGGAAGTTTGCTCCTGAGAGAAACATTATCATACAAGAAGAAGTGCAGAAGCTACTTAAAACCAAGATGATAAGAGAGGTCCAATATCCTAGATGGTTGGCCAATCTAGTTGTAGTCTAGAAGAAGAATGGAAAGTGGAGAGTATATGTGGACTTCACAGACCTAGATACGGCCTGTCCAAAAGATCCATTTCCACTCCCACACATTGACTCAATGGTGGATGCAACTGCTGGCCATGAACTGCTAACCTTCATGGATGCATCCTCATGATTTAAACAAATTCAAATGGAGCCTTCAGATCAAGAAGACACAGCCTTTACGACTCCCACGGGTATATACTGTTATACTGCGATGTCTTTTGGACTAAAAAATGCAGGTGCGACATAACAAAGGCTAGTCAACATGATGTTCAAAGACCAATTGGGGGACACGATGGAAGTATACATAGATGACATGGTGGTAAAATCAAGGAAGGCTGAGGATCATCTCAAAGACTTGGCAACAGCATTTGACATCCTGGATGAGTATAACATGAAGCTGAACCCAGCCAAGTGTCATTTTAGGTGTTAAAGCAGGAAAATTTCTTGGATACATGGTCACCAAGAGAGGAATAGAAGCAAGCCCTGAGCAGATCAAGGCTATCCTGGATATCAAATCACCAAGAAATGTCAAAGATGTACAAAGATTGACAGGTAGAATAGAAGCTCTCAACAGATTCATCTCAAGATCTTCAGAGAAGTGTAAGGACGTCTATGATATCCTAAGAATGAATCAAAAATTTGAATGGGGAGAGAGGCAAGAAGGGCGTTGGTATCCTTGAAGGAATACTTATCCTCAGCATCACTCCTGATGAAGCAAGTTGATGGTGAACCACTATCTATGTACTTAGCTGTTTCGGGGAATGCAATAATTGCCGTCTTGGTCAAAGATCACGAAGGTCAACAATACCCAATATATTGTGTAAGTAAAAGTCAACTAGATGCTGAATCCAGGTTTTCTTATCTTGAAAAATTAATTTTAGCACTTATAATGGCTTCTACTAAATTAATACATTACTTTGAAACTCATGCTATTCATGTAAAAACTAATTATCCTATTAAAGTTGTTTTGAGAAAACCAGAAATGTCAAATAGGATGGCAAAATGGGCTGTAAAACTTAGTGCATACGATATCTTGTATGAGCCAAGAACAGCCATCAAATCTTAGGCACTTGCCGACTTTGTGGCTGATTTTAGCCAGGATATATTTGAAAAGGTAGAAAAAGAAGTTTAGCAATTGAAAGTCAAGGAGAGTTGGACTTTGCATGCTGATGGTGCCTCCAACATAAGAGGAACAGGTCTAGGTATCCTACTAAAATCGCCACAAGGGGGACATTATACCTCTATCGATATCTTGTGAATTTCTGGCTACTAATAATAAGGCTGAATATGAAGCCTTAATAGCAGGTTTGCAATTAGCTAAAGATATGAAAGTCATGTATCTTCAAGTTTATGCTGATTCATTATTGTTAGCTAAATATTTTAATGGCTCTTATGCAGTAAATGGAGAAAACTTAGCGAAATATTTAGAAATAGTTAAGCAATTAGCTATGTGTTTCGAAACATTTTGATATAGTACAGGTACCAAGGGAAGAGAACACTGAAGCAGATGCCTTAGCAAACTTGGAATCAGCTCTCAAGATACCTGGGGATATCAAGATACCTATCGTGCATATCTTGACTCCAGTAGTAAAGGAGAACCACGAAGTCTTGGAGATTTCAAATCCTAAGGATAATCCAGTATCTTGGACCAATCCCATAATGCGGTATCTTCAGGATAACGAGATCCCAGAAGGGGAAAATCCCAGAGCTTCCCGAATGAAGGTAACCCAGTACACTATCCTAAACAATATTTTGTATAGAAAATCACTTGCAGGTCCAAACTTGAGATGCTTGGAATATCAAGAAGCATAAGAAGTTCTTAAGGATATACATGAAGGTGATTGTGGAAACCACACTAGGGGCAGAGCCTTAGTATCCAAGATTCTGAGGACAGGTTACTTCTGGCCAACTCGAAACACCTTGGCACGTTTCCCTAGGTTAACTTTGTGAGAATGAGAGTGAAATGGGATGGTTTGGCATTGAACCCGTAGCTGCCATTTTATAGTCAAGTTTTGCAACCCATCGCGTAGTGCGGTGGTCTTTTCCAGTGGCCATCGCGTAGCGCGACGCCGCAATTGCTGAGATCATGCCACGTGTTAACACGTGGTTGGACACGTGGACCTGATTACTTAACGTGGTCATCGTGTAGCGCGATGGACTATGTGGGTTGGCCGTCGCATAGCGCGGTGCCCCCCTTTTTTCTTGATTTGCGTATATCTCTGTCACGTAGCGCCATGGTGTTATCAACAGGCCATCACGTAGTGCGATGTGTGACATTTGAGCCAAAACAAGGTACACCTCAGTACGTATTTACCGATTAAACAAATAAACGCCTTTTGCATAACAAACGAACGATTAACCGAACGGGTCGGCTTATGACCCAGAAATCTCGGGGGGCCATCTATAAGTGATATACGATCTATACAAGCTAAAATATTAGAAATATGGCCGTAGTTTGATAGCAAACAAGTTAAACGGAAACATGCTCGTTTAACTACCCGCTATAGATTTAAACGCGAAAGATAGTTACAAACCAAGCATTGTATCACCCGTTAAGCCGAAAAAGACTTACCAAACACTTATTTGAAATGTTTTAAGCAATCCATGAAAATATTTCTGATTTTTACAAACATATAGTATGTTTTTATAATTTTACACAAAACTAGCCGAAAAACACTCGTTTTTGCGCTGTTTAACGCACCCGATAAGTTTTTTCGCGCCAAAAACTGAACCCGAACTAAATTTGGACTGGGCTTTTCGTATTTGGGCTTGAGAAATCAGAATATTGGGCCAAAACAGCCCAAAGGGGGGCCAATGAAGTTTCCGATCGGACCAGCCCACCCCACCCCCCATTTTTTTTTATAAAATTATTCCACAAGCTTGTTGTAACACCCCGATACCGCAGCGGAAACGTAATCGGGATGCAACAGACACCTCTGATATCAACCACATTGTTTATAAAGAAAACTGAATACATTAATATACTTCAAATTACATTATCTTGTATTTCATTACCGTCTAGGTGATACACACATCATACAATACGATACACAATTCTATTTGTTATAATGTATCCTAATATCCTGCACGCAAATCTTACACACATCAAGCACTTAGCACGTAGCAATCACTTCATCTTAATTGTACCTGAAAAGCATGTGAGAAAACGGGTCAACTACGAATAGTTGGTGAGTTTCACAATTTGAGTAAACCATGATAAATCCATATCAAAATATAATATTATCTGGGGACACTGTTAACCCAGTACTGTACTCATTCAGGGGGCAATGTTAACCCAGAAACTCGATATAATTATGCTGAGCCCACAAGTGAAACCTCTGACTATCACACACAATCCCCGTGGCATATCCCCCGCCCACGGACCCGTGGCATATCCCGCGCCCATGGAACTGCCCCAAACCGCTATGTCTAACATTACATAGCAAAATAAATAACAACAAAATAGACATGTGCAACTGGCTGGGAAACATCAGCAAATCAATGCCGGACCAGTTGGGTTTGTCAGACCAATAGTACTATCCACACTCTACCGGCTTACAGTTAATCACTCGTGTTCCGGGGCCTTAGAATGTTAGCAACTCAGACAATTACCATCTTAGTACATTTCCGTACCATTCCCGTACAATAAAATATATATAAATCCAAACAAATCCATGCGTTCAGTATGTACTTAAACATTTCAGTAAAAACATGCTTCCGTCCCGAGAAAATATTCGAAAACAGTTCAGAAAAAGGGGCTCGTGAAACTCACCTTTGCACATGCAAGCAGGTAACAACAATCATTATCAGTTAACACGTCCAATCTGTAATATGATCCCTACGATCGTTACATACACTCATTATTAATATAACTTTAACCAAGTTAACCGGTACATCTGGGGACACTGTTAACCCAGTACTGTACCCGAAATACTTCTCCGGACTCAGATTGTGATATCGTTTAGAGTTCCATGGTCACAATTACTATTAGTCGTTTTTCACGTTTTGCGTGCCTAGCACGGTTATCCGTTTTTATGTTTCAAAAATGGGTTTGGTCACACACGACCCGAAAATAGTTGTTGACTGATAATTTAGTTAGAGTTGTGAAATTTGAGCTCGGTTTAGACGCCCCGATTGGCCGCGGGACCCGTTTGCGTCTTTGGCGTACCGGAAACTGTTAAAATAGGTTAAAATTACTCAAATCATCCGAATTATTATTGGATGATTTATTTTTACTTGTTTAACTCAGTTATATGAAAATAGTTCATTTTTAGGGTTTTTATACACCAGTCAGCTCGCTTATGCGAACTTTACCGGTTTACGCTTTTTAAACTTTAAAAGTTTGTTTTTGCACAAATAATTATCCGTTTAATCCCGGATCTTGAAATTTTGCACAAATCACTTTTTGACAGTGGGGAATTTTATAAAAATATTTTTAGAATTAATTTCTATATTTAAAATTTATTTATCTATTTTTAAACACCATTTAAACACTAAATATGTCGTAAATACCAAACAACCTTAGAAAAATCCCAAATTACTCCTGGTTGTCCCCTACCATCCACATAGTCCCCTGTAATTTTTCCAGAACCAAAATCTTCTTTTACATGCCCTTTTCACCAAAACCGAGCTAGAAAACCCTAGAACTCGTTTACCCGAAAAGCCTACTTAGACTTCTCCAACTGACCTCAAATTTTGTGTGTGACTTATACATGTTATAAAAAGCTTATTTGGAAGTTTCAAGAACTTTTCATGACATTTAACTATTTTTCACCATTTTTGGCCAAAACTGAGCATTAAATTCACCAAATATTCATCCTTTATCCAAAAATTACCAAAAATTCACAGAACTCATATTTTCATGTATCTAACACCTCTGTAAAATTTCATGACCTAACTCTACACGTATCACAATCTGTCCAAATATCCCAAAACCGAACATAACCGAATATACCTTTCGTTTTCCGCCACTACAAGCTACAAACTCGTCTTTCCGCCTTATCTACCACTAAATACAGAACCTACAAACAACATACCACAATACCAAGCAAGTTACACTCACGATCAAGCCAATTCTTTCATGGTTTCGGTTATGATTCCAAAAACAAAGATTTAACCGTAAAAATTCGTTTTTGATTCGTTTAACTCCTTTCTTGGACCAAGATCCCTTGTATAACCCGTATACATCACTTGATCATGCAAGAATCGGTTTTCATCTTTGAAACCTCATTTTCTTGCAAACAAACTCAAGAAACGAAGATGGAAACGTGATTAACTCGGTTTTTACCTCGGTTTTCTTGCTCCAAATATCGGTTTTGAGTTTATGATCTTGAGAGAGTTGAAGATTGTGGAGAATTTGATGTAGAAAAAAGAAATGAGAGAATGGGGAAGACCCCTTGGCCGATCGGAAATAAGGAGGGGTGGGGTGGGACCCACCTCTCCAATACTAGCCACACATTTGGATTTCCGCAATCCGGATAATGTTTTGGATAATCTGGTTCAGTACGTTTTTCGGTTAAATGTCTAATTCGGCTTAAAACGAGGCTAAAACGGTCGTTTTTCGGCTTAAAAATGAAATTTATATAAAACCGATTTTAAAACTTTAAAAACTTAAACCATGACATTTATTAACTTAAAACATCATATCATTAGTTATCGGGCATCTTTTTCGGCTTGATCGATCATCTCTTGCTCGGTTTGGTATTTAAGGTTTCGTTTAACGTACCGACGTACATTAAATCTAAATTCTTTTTCTATGCCGTACTTTACTTATCCCGAAGCATTAATGCTTCGTAAAATCACTACATATCATATGTCTCGTCTATAATTGAACCCTAGATTCGTTCGGGTTTCAATAACTATCGATCGATTGATCGCATATTCAATACGATGAATTATATATTCACGTACAATCCATACAATGAACCCTGTATTCTCGTATAATTACTATGGTAATTCATGTATCCGACATTAAATATGACGTAACTATTGTCTACCGGTTAGGGTATACCGGGTTTCGTCGGAATCGTTATATTCTCCCCCCGTTAAGAAATTTCGTCCTCGAAATTTTACACGCCTACTATTCCCTTCCGAGAGAAGGGTGGGGGTTTTTCCTTCAGAATTCACCCTCGCGTTACCAGGTATAATCTGGTCCTCGATGTGAATTCCACTTAATCTGAATCAATAAAGCTTGGTGTGTCCAAACTGTTTAGTTTTCCCGTCTACTATCACTACGGAATTATTTATGATATCAAGCATGTCTTCTATGAGTACCTCCATTACTAGTACTTTCGTTGCCTCATCGCTTAGGTACTTTTCAATCCGTATACATGGCAAAACATCATGTATAGTACTTATCCCCTGGAGTACTTTAATCGATAAACTAAATGACCAATCATGGAGATAGTCTCATGTGGTCCAATATATTAAGGAGCTATTTTCGGTTTTGCCAAACCTTATATCACCTCTCTAAGGTGATGCCTTAAAAATGCCTTGTCACCTCCCTCCAGTGACAATGGTTTCCTTTGAATGTTGGCATAAATTCTTTGCCAATCTCGCGCGGCTTTCAACTTATCTTAAATATTATAAATCCGATTGGTTGATTCTCGAATCAATTCAAATATTATGGCTCGATTGACGCCCATTTTCAATTTAACAAATTGGTGATAATTACTTTACCCATAGAAAGCTTCAAGCTCACGATGCTTCCTTCCCCGTCTTCCAATATTGGAAGTAGGATGACTATTTCGATCTGAGATCATTGAAAATGGTACTCCACGACGAGATACCATTTCATCATCATGAATTTGGGCGAGAATTCATTGTGGTAATCGTCATAAATTGGGATGAAATGTGAGGATTGGTTAATCGATCCCGATTACCCAATTTACATCATGCCTTTGCTATACCTTGGGAATTTGCGTCCCGAAATCCATTGTAATTTATTCCCACTATCATTGGCGAATTTTCTGTCGTTGCGGCGTCCCCTAGGGTTTTCGGTGTGCAGCCTTCTCTCTTGCATAACTCAAATATTCACCAACATACGTAACCATATCTTTCTCCAAACTCGGCCATTAATACAATCCTTTCAGATATTCGTATCATCAATAGTCTATTCCGATCCCGGATGTATGGAATATTTTGATCTATGCGCTTTGTCCATGATTAATTCATGAAGGTCATGGAGGGTCGGGATCCAAATCCGATTTTTGAAGTAGAGAATTTCGTCCACGCGCTATTTAAAATTCTTCTCATTGCCGTAAAGTTCCTCCTTTTCGCTGTTCCTCTTTCAACGCCTCACGTTGAGCGACTCGAATCAGGTCCGAAATGTTCGACGGGACTATCATCCCTAGTGCTCGCACTCGCAATGGCTTAACCCGACCTTTCCTACTCAAAGCGTCGGCTACGACGTTAGCCTTGCCGGGGTGATAACGGATGTCACTGTCATAATCGCTTAACAACTCGACCCATCTTCGTTGCCTCATATTCAGTTCCTTCTGATCAAATATGTGCTGCAAACTTTTATGATCGGTGAAGATGGTGCACTTCGTACCGTAGAGATAATGTATCCAGATTTCAAGTGCGAAGATAACCGCTCCCACTTCTAAGTCATGAGTAGTGTAATTTTTCTCGTGTACTTTTAACTGTCAGGAAGCACAGGCTATAACCTTATTATTCTGCATCAACACGCATCCTAACCCTCTACGCGATGCGTCACAATACGCGACAAAACCATCGTCTCCATCGGGGAGACCTAAAATCGGCGCTTGGCACAATTTTAATGGTTTCTTTCTTATTTGGATCTATGTGAAATCCTTGTTGTTTTACAACATGACCAAGGAATTATGCCTTCTTTATTCAAAATCACATTTCGAAAACTTCGCGTATAACTCCTCTTGCTTTAACACTTCCATAATTTTCCTTAAACGTCATTCGTGCTCTTCTTTACGTTGCAAATATATCAAAATATCATCAATGAATGCTATGACAAATTTGTCAAGATAAAGTTTACAGACTCGGTTCGTGAGTTCCATGAATGCTGCCGGCGCATTTGCTAGCCCGAAAGGCATAACTAAGAATTCATAATGGCTGTAGCGAGTCCGAAACGCTGTTGTTGCAACGTCCTCCTCTTGGATTTTTCATTTGGTGATAACTATATCTAAGACCAATTTTCTAAAAATAAATCGCCCCCTGCAGTTGGTTAAACAGATCATTTACTTCGAAGAAGTGAATACCTATTCTTGATCGTCGCTTTATTCAATTCTCCCTAACCAATACATATCCTAACACTTCCGTCCTCCATTTCCCAAATAACACTGGTGCACCCCATGGTGACTAACTAGGTCGTATAAAACCTTATCCATTAATTCTTGCATTTCAGTTGGTGCAAGTCGGTAAGGTGCTTTAGCAACAGGGCCGGCTTGAGGTATGAAATCGATTCTGAATTCGACCTGCCGGGTTGTCGGTAATCCAGGAAGTTCTTTTGGGGGAACTTGTGGAAATTCGCGTACCACCAGGACATCCTCTATATGTTTTCTTTTAAATCTGTGGCCATCACATTTGTTGAATACACCACGTCTTCTTGACGTAAATTTTATACCATCTCAATATGAGATTTGAGTGGTATCATACTACCGTACACTTTTCTCCGTATCTAATCGCTTCATCGTCCGAAAGAGAGCTTCTAATCATCTTCTTTTCATATTTGATTTCAGCTTCATGTTGAGTTAGCCAATCCATGCTAACTATTACGTCAAAACTTCTTTACTTTACTGGTCGTAGGTCAATAAGGAAAGGTTAATCGTTCAGAATAATAGGACAATTCCGAACAATTTAGTTAACCATTAGGGGTTTACCGTTAGCGATTCTACAGTATAGGGTCCTATAGTTTCACTAATCGGTATCTTTCCAAATGATAGGAGGTTAACAGGAACTAACTTCTATCGACGACCGTAAAAATATCACTGACGTCTATTGATATTAAACTACAATGTACTTAATACCACCTTTGGATCATGACGGGCTTTATTCGAATTACTCACAAAAGCACGGCTCCTTGCTTGATCCGAGGTTGATGCTTGTCTTGAGGTTTGTCTTCCAATGACAACTCGGTTCAACTTTGGGCAATTCCTCTTGAAATGTGCTGTACTGCCACATTCATAGCAAGTACAACTGTTTGGCATAATTTGATTTCTTTGGATGGATTGTTATTGAAGTTGTTGGGTTCGGAGTGGTTGTACACGAATGGGTTGGGGTTGTCGGTTCACCTGGCTTCAATTGGTTCTACAATTAGGGCATTACGTCCATTTTTACCACACCTGTGGCCTACTATCACTCGACATTCTTCTTCCTGCCGATAACCATATTTTCCACATTTAGGGAAGGACCCTTCATGCGGTTCATGTTTCACACCAGAACTAGTCTCAGTATAATTCTGGGTTGTAGGACATACCTACTTATTCAAAAGCCTATCTTGCACTATTCCTTTATCACTTCTCTTCTTTAACACCCGATGTCTCACCTAACGTCCTTCCAGTCCGCTTCCCATAGAGTTAAATATATCGATGCTGGCTTGTGACACAACCCTTCCAAAGGTTGTATATTTTACAGGATTGACTATACTCCTTATCGATGGAGTTAGTCCCCAATATAGCGCTCACTTCCCTTATTTTCAGGAGTAAATAGCCATGTTACCAGACATGACAATTCCTTCAAACGATTAGCGTGTTCTAAGTGATCAGCACACAACATTTCTATCTTCCATAGCTCAGTTTCCAATCTCTGAACTTAATTACTCGAATAAAAGTGCTCTAGCACAAGAATTTTAAATCCTGACCATATCATCTGAGCAATAATTTTCTAACTATAATTTTGTACCATCGTGTTCCATCACGATACAACATAATCTACCAACATATCTGTAGCATATTTCACTACACAATGTTCTAGACTCTTACCAATATCCTTAACCATTTCAATCTTTTCTATGCTCTCGCTAATCTATTCCTCCCTTTACCATAAGT
Organism: Bidens hawaiensis; assembly: GCF_021521415.1. Classification (NCBI taxonomy): domain Eukaryota; kingdom Viridiplantae; phylum Streptophyta; class Magnoliopsida; order Asterales; family Asteraceae; genus Bidens; species Bidens hawaiensis. The sequence goes on from NW_027504869.1 coordinate 726,690, forward strand.
AAACTATTAATAATTTCCTTACCACAAACAACAAACATATCCTTCATACCGGATCTAATTCATTACGACTACTATTCATGTTTAGTTTTTAACTAATACTTGTAGTCATAATAGTATTTGGTGGGACATTATCACTCTTAGTAATAACACTAAGAGTTGAAATATTCATAATCATGTGATTGGTTGATCTGTAATTCTGCGATCACATTTGCATCAACACTAGCAGTGATCTGTGATACGACATTCGGTATCATCATCTGCTATCTTTGAGCAATCAACTGAATCATATCAATCTCCATCATTGGAGCTACTCTTTTTATGTCATTCTGCCGTACTCATCCCGTACGCAGTAATCAATACTAATCTCACCGTATAACTCGTTACCAGCTCAATCATAACAACAGGTACACATACACACCAAATATTATCATATATATTACACATACCGGCATCTAGTATATATGTCCCACAAATATAATAACATATGGACTTAACATGACGTCGGTTAACGTTTAAATATGTTTCATAACCCTTGTCACCCACTGACATATAGATCTTTCTCAACAAAGATCAATGTTTAATATGCTTGATTTCAATATCCTTCTGCATGTCAGCATAACCGATACATGCTCACCGTGAGCACCAAACGATTACGTACCACGGAGTTATAATATCCGTGTCTTTTCGTATATCCGGCATACACGGTATACCACCTACGAACGAACAACCAACTAGGCTATAATGATTCTAACACCTCTTTGTGTATGGGTAATCATTCTATTCGAGTATACATGGGTATAGGCATCTAACGGATGTAAGGTTAACATAGAGAGTTGCAAGGTTCAAGGTAATCACGCAACATGGGTTGCCTTCAAATATTATTAATTACTATTATGGGAAACACTGTCACTTGCTCAGTCAATGCCCTCAGGCGTTCTAGGTTTGCTAAAATCAGTAATTCTCGATCTGGAGGTGGCATGTCTCATATGTTTGAGAGTGCGAAATACACATATATATTTTTTCCATATATTATTTTTATCTGCTCATTTATTATCAATTTTTTTTTTTTTACCTTAATGGAATAAGAATGGGTTCAGGTATAGGTCCGTCCGTACGCGAGGGTCGGCGGTTCGGGTGAACATAGGTGGTTATTAGAATATACGGTACCGGTGATGGTAGGGTATGGGATTTATCAATTTTGGTTGGGAGTGACTGTTACTAGATATTTCTGGTTAATGTCAAATGGGAGATCTAACTTGGTACTATCATAACTATAGCCCGATAAGTCAGGCTTATCGTCAACCGATGCTCTAGAAATTTCAGCATCCTCGGTACCTTTATTATTTCATCCCCCGGTTCCTTATCCGGGTCTTATTTCTCAATACTTGTACCCACAAGATATGCATAAATACATATATACACATTAGCACGCATAAATAATATTATATACTTTACACATATGTTGCCATTTTTACCTATTAATGTTCCCCGTGACTTCCCCTGAATTCTCTCGTGCGGACAAGTCTGTTATTATGTTCCGGACCATAATAACTCACTTGTCCATCCAAGTTCATCCAGATCTCGTCACTATAAATTATTAGTTGATATTCAGATCCTATAATACTTGAGCTACTGGTTATATTTTACGTATCTTTTAAAGACATCCTAATTCTTTATAACCAATGGCTCTGATACCAACTTCTGTAACACCCCGATACCGCAGCGGAAACGTAATCGGGATGCAACAGACACCTCTGATATCAACCACATTGTTTATAAAGAAAACTGAATACATTAATATACTTCAAATTACATTATTTTGTATTTCATTACCGTCTAGGTGATACACACATCATACAATACGATACACAATTCTATTTGTTATAATGTATCCTAATATCCTGCACGCAAATCTTACACACATCAAGCACTTAGCACGTAAGCAATCACTTCATCTTAATTGTACCTGAAAAGCATGTGAGAAAACGGGTCAACTACGAATAGTTTGTGAGTTTCACAATTTGAGTAAACCATGATAAATCCATATCAAAATATAATATTATCTGGGGACACTGTTAACCCAGTACTGTACTCATTCCGGGGGCAATGCTAACCCAGAAACTCGATGTAATTATGCTGAGCCCACAAGTGAAACCTCTGACTATCACACACAATCCCCGTGGCATATCCCCCGCCCACGGACCCGTGGCATATCCCGCGCCCACGGAACTGCCCCAAACCGCTATGTCTAACATTACATAGCAAAATAAATAACAACAAAATAGACATGTGCAACTGGCTGGGAAACATCAGCAAATCCATGCCGGACCAGTTGGGTTTGTCAGACCAATAGTACTATCCACACTCTACCGGCTTACAGTTAATCACTCGTGTTCCGGGGCCTTAGAATGTTAGCAACTCAGACAATTACCATCTTAGTACATTTCCGTACCATTCCCGTACAATAAAATATATATAAATCCACGCAAATCCATGTGTTCAGTATGTACTTAAACATTTCAGTAAAAACATGCTTCCGCCCCGAGAAAATATTCGAAAACAGTTCAGAAAAAGGGGCTCGTGAAACTCACCTTAGCACTGCAAACAGGTAACAACAATCATTATCAGTTAACACGTCCAATCTGTAATATGATCCCTACGATCGTTACTATACACTCATTATTAATATAACTTTAACCAAGTTAACCGGTACATCTGGGGACACTTTTAACCCAGTACTGTACCCGAAATACTTCTCCGGACTCAGATTGTGATATCGTTTAGAGTTCCATGGTCACAATTACTATTAGTCGTTTTTCACGTTTTGCGTGCCTAGCACGGTTATCCGTTTTTATGTTTCAAAAATGGGTTTGGTCTCACACGACCCGAAAATAGTTGTTGACTGATAATTTAGTTAGAGTTGTGAAATTTGAGCTCGGTTTAGAGGCCCCGATTGGCCGCGGGACCCGTTTCCGTCTTTGGCGTACCGGAAACTGTTAAAATAGGTTAAAATTACTCAAATCATCCGAATTATTTTCGGATGATTTATTTTTACTTGTTTAACTCAGTTATATGAAAATAGTTCATTTTTAGGGTTTTTATACACCAGTCAGCTCGCTTATGCGAACTTTACCGGTTTACGCTTTTTAAACTTTAAAAGTTTGTTTTTGCACAAATAATTATCCGTTTAATCCCGGATCTTGAAATTTTGTACAAACCACTTTTTGACAGTGGGGAATTTTATAAAAATATTTTCAGAATTAATTTCTATATTTAAAATTTATTTATCTATTTTTAAACACCATTTAAACACTAAATATGTCGTAAATACCAAAAAATCTTAGAAAAATCCCAAATTACTCCTGGATGTCCCCTGCCATCCACATAGTCACCTGTAATTTTTCCAGAACCAAAATCTTCTTTTACAAGCCATTTTCACCAAAACCGAGCTAGAAAACCCTTGAACTCGTTTACCCGAAAAGCCTACTTATACTTCTCCAACTGACCTCAAATTTTGTGTGTGACTTATACATGTTATAAAAAGCTTATCTGGAAGTATCCAGAACTTTTCATGACATTTAACTATTTTTCACCATTTTTGGCCAAAACCGAGCATTAAATTCACCAAATATTCATCCTTTATCCAAAAATTACCAAAACTTCACAGAACTCATATTTTCATGTATCTAACACCTATGTAAAATTTCATGACCTAACTCTACACGTATCACAATCTGTCCAAATATCCCAAAACCGAACATAACCGAGTATACCTTTCGTTTTCCGCCACTACAAGCTACAAACTCGTCTTTCCGCCTTATCTACCACAAAATACAGAACCTACAAACAACATACCACAATACCAAGCAAGTTACACTCACGATCAAGCCATTTCTTTCATGGTTTCGGTTATGATTCCAAAAACAAAGATTTAACCGTAAAAATTCGTTTTTGATTCGTTTAACTCCTTTCTTGGACCAAGATCACTTGTATAACCCGTATACATCACTTGATCATGCAAGAATCGGTTTTCATCTTTGAAACCTCATTTTCTTGCAAACAAACTCAAGAAACAAAGATGGAAACGTGATTAACTCGGTTTTTACCTCGGTTTTCTTGCTCCAAATATCGGTTTTGAGTTTATGATCTTGAGAGAGTTGAAGATTGTGGAGAATTTGATGTAGAAAAAAGAAATGAGAGAATGGGGAAGACCCCTTGGCCGATCGGAACTAAGGAGGGGTGGGGTGGGACCCACCTCTCCAATACTAGCCACACATTTGGATTTCCGCAATCCGGATAATGTTTTGGATAATCTGGTTCAGTTCGTTTTTCGGTTAAATGTCTAATTCGGCTTAAAACGAGGCTAAAACGGTCGTTTTTCAGCTTAAAAATGAAATTTATATAAAACAGATTTAAAAACTTTAAAAACTTAAACCATGACATTTATTAACTTAAAACATCATATCATTAGTTATCGCGCATCTTTTTCGGCTTGATCGATCATCTCTTGCTCGGTTTGGTATTAAAGGTTTCGTTTAACGTACCGACGTACATTAAATCGAAATTCTTTTTCTATGCCGTACTTTACTTATCCCGAAGCATTAATGCTTCGTAAAATCACTACATATCATATATCTCGTCTATAATTGAACCCTAGATTCGTTCGGGTTTCAATAACTATCGATCGATTGATCGCATATTCAATACGATGAATTATATATTCACGTACAATCCATACAGTGAACCCTGTATTCTCGTATAATTACTATGGTAATTCATGTATCCGACATTAAATATGACGTAACTATTGTCTACCGGTTAGGGTATACCGGGTTTCGTCGGAATCGTTACATTCTCCCCCCGTTAAGAAATTTCGTCCTCGAAATTTTACACGCCTACTATTCCCTTCCGAGAGAAGGGTGGGGGTTTTTCCTTCAGAATTCACCCTCGCGTTACCAGGTATAATCTGGTCCTCGCTGTGAATTCTACTTAATCTTAATCAATAAAGCTTGGTGTGTCCAAACTGTTTAGTTTTCCCGTCTACTATCACTACGGAATTATTTATGATATCAAGCATGTCTTCTATGAGTATCTCCATTACTAGTACTTTCGTTGCCTCATGGCTTAGGTACTTTTCAATCCGTATACATGGCAAAACATCATGTATAGTACTTATCCCCTGGAGTACTTTAATCGATAAACTAAATGACCAATCATGGAGATAGTCTCATGAGGTCCAATATATTAAGGAGCTATTTTCGGTTTTGCCAAACCTTATATCACCTCTCTAAGGTGATGCCTTAAAAATGCCTTGTCACCTCCCTCCAGTGACAATGGTTTCCTTTGAATGTTGGCATAAATTCTTTGCCAATCTCGCGCGGCTTTCAACTTATCTTAAATATTATAAATCCGATTGGTTGATTCTCGAATCAATTCAAATATTATGGCTCGATTGACGCCCATTTTCAATTTAACAAATTGGTGATAATTACTTTACCCATAGAAAGCTTCAAGCTCTCGATGCTTCCTTCCCCGTCTTCCAATATTGGAAGTAGGATGACTATTTCGATCTGAGATCATTGAAAATGGTACTCCACGACGAGATACCGTTTCATCATCATGAATTTGGGCGAGATTCATTGTGGTAATCGTCATAAATTGGGATGAAATGTGAGGATTGGTTAATCGATCCCGATTACCCAATTTACATCATGCCTTTGCTAAACCTTGGGAATTTGCGTCCCGAAATCCATTGTAATTTATTCCCACTATCATTGGCGAATTTTCTGTCGTTGCGGCGTTCCCTAGAGTTTTCGGTGTGCAGCCTTATCTCTTGCACAACTCAAATATTCACCAACATACGTAACCATATCTTTCTCCAAACTCGGCCATTAATACAATCCTTTCAGATATTCGTATCATCAATAGTCTATTCCGATCCCGGATGTATGGAATATTTCGATCTATGCGCTTTGTCCATGATTAATTCACGAAGGTCATGGAGGGTCGGGATCCAAATCCGATTTTTGAAGTAGAGAATTTCGTCCACGCGCTGTTCAAAATTCTTCTCATTGCCGTAAAGTTCCTCCTTTTCGCTGTTCCTCTTTCAACGCCTCACGTTGAGCGACTCGAATCAGGTCCGAAAAGTTCGACGGGACTATCATCCCTAGCGCTCGCACTCGCAATGGCTTAACCCGACCTTTCCTACTCAAAGCGTCGGCTACGACGTTAGCCTTGCCGGGGTGATAACGGATGTCACAGTCATAATCGCTTAACAACTCGACCCATCTTCGTTGCCTCATATTCAGTTCCTTCTGATCAAATATGTGCTGCAAACTTTTATGATCGGTGAAGATGGTGCACTTCGTACCGTAGAGATAATGTCTCCAGATTTCAAGTGCGAAGATAACCGCTCCCACTTCTAAGTCATGAGTAGTGTAATTTTTCTCGTGTACTTTTAACTGTCGGGAAGCACAGGCTATAACCTTATTATTCTGCATCAACACGCATCCTAACCCTCTACGCGATGCGTCACAATACGCGACAAACCATCGTCTCCATCGGGGAGACCTAAAATCGGCGCTTGGCACAATTTTAATGGTTTCTTTCTTATTTGGATCTATGTGAAATCCTTGTTGTTTTACAACATGACCAAGGAATTATGCCTTCTTTATTCAAAATCACATTTCGAAAACTTCGCGTATAACTCCTCTTGCTTTAACACTTCCATAATTTTCCTTAAACGTCATTCGTGCTCTTCTTTACGTTGCAAATATATCAAAATATCATCAATGAATGCTATGACAAATTTGTCAAGATAAAGTTTACAGACTCGGTTCGTGAGTTCCATGAATGCTGCCGGCGCATTTGCTAGCCCGAAAGGCATAACTAAGAATTCATAATGGCTGTAGCGAGTCCGAAACGCTGTTGTTGCAACGTCCTCCTCTTGGATTTTTCATTTGGTGATAACTATATTTAAGACCAATTTTCTAAAAATAAATCGTCCCCTGCAGTTGGTTAAACAGATCATTTACTTCGAAGAAGTGAATACCTATTCTTGGTCGTCGCTTTATTCAATTCTCCCTAACCAATACATATCCTAACACTTCCGTCCTCCATTTCCTAAATAACACTGGTGCACCCCATGGTGACTAACTAGGTCGTATAAAACCTTATCCATTAATTCTTGCATTTCAGTTGGTGCAAGTCGGTAAGGTGCTTTATCAACAGGGCCGGCTTGAGGTATTAAATCGATTCTGAATTCGACCTGCCGGGTTGGCGGTAATCCAGGAAGTTCTTTTGGGGGAACTTGTGGAAATTCGCGTACCACCATTTTTGGCCAAAACTGAGCATTTAATTCACCAAATATTCATCCTTTATCCAAAAATTACCAAAAATTCACAGAACTCATATTTTCATGTATCTAACACCTCTGTAAAATTTCATGACCTAATTCTACACGTATCACAATCTGTCCAAATATCCCAAAACCGAACATAACCGAATATACCTTTCGTTTTCCGCCACTACAAGCTACAAACTCGTCTTTCCGCCTTATCTACCACTAAATACAGAACCTACAAACAACATACCACAATACCAAGCAAGTTACACTCACGATCAAGCCATTTCTTTCATGGTTTCGATTATGATTCCAAAAACAAAGATTTAACCGTAAAAATTCGCTTTTGATTCGTTTAACTCCTTTCTTGGACCAAGATCCCTTGTATAACCCGTATACATCACTTGATCATGCAAGAATCGGTTTTCATCTTTGAAACCTCATTTTCTTGCAAACAAACTCAAGAAACGAAGATGGAAACGTGATTAACTCGGTTTTTACCTCGGTTTTCTTGCTCCAAATATCGGTTTTGAGTTTATGATCTTGAGAGAGTTGAAGATTGTGGAGAATTTGATGTAGAAAAAAGAAATGAGAGAATGGGGAAGACCCCTTGGCCGATAGGAACTAAGGAGGGGTGGGGTGGGACCCACCTCTCCAATACTAGCCACACATTTGGAATTCCGCAATCCGGATAATGTTTGGATAATCTGGTTCAGTTCGTTTTTCGGTTAAATGTCTAATTTCGCTTAAAACGAGGCTAAAACGGTCGTTTTTCGGTTTAAAAATTAAATTTATATAAAACCGATTTAAAAACTTTAAAAACTTAAACCATGACATTTATTAACTTAAAACATCATATCATTAGTTATCGCGCATCTTTTTCGGCTTGATCGATCATCTCTTGCTCGGTTTGGTATTAAAGGTTTCGTTTAACGTACCGACGTACATTAAATCGAAATTCTTTTTCTATGCCGTACATTACTTATCCTGAAGCATTAATGCTTCGTAAAATCACTACATATCATATATCTCGTCTATAATTGAACCCTAGATTCGTTCGGGTTTCAATAACTATCGATCGATTGATCGCATATTCAATACGATGAATTATATATTCACGTACAATCCATACAGTGAACCCTGTATTCTCGTATAATTACTATGGTATTTCATGTATCCGACATTAAATATGACGTAACTATTGTCTACCGGTTAGGGTATACCGGGTTTCGTCGGAATCGTTACATTCTCCCCCCGTTAAGAAATTTCATCCTCGAAATTTTACACGCCTACTATTCCCTTCCGAGAGAAGGGTGGGGGTTTTTCCTTCAGAATTCACCCTCGCGTTACCAGGTATAATCTGGTCCTCGCTGTGAATTCCACTTAATCTTAATCAATAAAGCTTGGTGTGTCCAAACTGTTTAGTTTTCCCGTCTACTATCACTACGGAATTATTTATGATATCAAGCATGTCTTCTATGAGTACCTCCATTACTAGTACTTTCGTTGCCTCATCGCTTAGGTACTTTTCAATCCGTATACATGGCAAAACATCATGTATAGTACTTATCCCCTGGAGTACTTTAATCGATAAACTAAATGACCAATCATGGAGATAGTCTCATGAGGTCCAATATATTAAGGAGCTATTTTCGGTTTTGCCAAACCTTATATCACCTCTCTAAGGTGATGCCTTAAAAATGCCTTGTCACCTCCCTCCAGTGACAATGGTTTCCTTTGAATGTTGGCATAAATTCTTTGCCAATCTCGCGCGGCTTTCAACTTATCTTAAATATTATAAATCCGATGGGTTGATTCTCGAATCAATTCAAATATTATGGCTCGATTGACGCCCATTTTCAATTTAACAAATTGGTGATAATTACTTTACCCATAGAAAGCTTCAAGCTCTCGATGCTTCCTTCCCTGTCTTCCAATATTGGAAGTAGGATGACTATTTCGATCTGAGATCATTGAAAATGGTACTCCACGACGAGATACCATTTCATCATCATGAATTTGGGCGAGATTCATTGTGGTAATCGTCATAAATTGGGATGAAATGTGAGGATTGGTTAATCGATCCCGATTACCCAATTTACATCATGCCTTTGCTATACCTTGGGAATTTGCGTCCCGAAATCCATTGTAATTTATTCCCACTATCATTGGCGAATTTTCTGTCGTTGCGGCGTTCCCTAGGGTTTTCGGTGTGCAGCCTTATCTCTTGCATAACTCAAATATTCACCAAATATTCACCAACATACGTAACCATATCTTTCTCCAAACTCGGCCATTAATACAATCCTTTCAGATATTCGTATCATCAATAGTCTATTCCGATCCCGGATGTATGGAATATTTCGATCTATGCGATTTGTCCATGATTAATTCACGAAGGTCATGGAGGGTCGGGATCCAAATCCGATTTTTGAAGTAGAGAATTTCGTCCACGCGCTGTTCAAAATTCTTCTCATTGCCGTAAAGTTCCTCCTTTTCGCTGTTCCTCTTTCAACGCCTCACGTTGAACGACTCGAATCAGGTCCGAAAAGTTCGACGGGACTATCATCCCTAGCGCTCGCACTCGCAATGGCTTAACCCGACCTTTCCTACTCAAAGCGTCGGCTACGACGTTAGCCTTGCCGGGGTGATAACGGATGTCACAGTCATAATCGCCTAACAACTCGACCCATCTTCGTTGCCTCATATTCAGTTCCTTCTGATCAAATATGTGCTGCAAACTTTTATGATCGGTGAAGATGGTGCACTTCGTACCGTAGAGATAATGCCTCCAGATTTCAAGTGCGAAGATAACCGCTCCCACTTCTAAGTCATGAGTAGTGTAATTTTTCTCGTGTACTTTTAACTGTCGGGAAGCACAGGCTATAACCTTATTATTCTGCATCAACACGCATCCTAACCCTCTACGCGATGCGTCACAATACGCGACAAACCATCGTCTCCATCGGGGAGACCTAAAATCGGCGCTTGGCACAATTTTAATGGTTTCTTTCTTATTTGGATCTATGTGAAATCCTTGTTGTTTTACAACATGACCAAGGAATTATGCCTTCTTTATTCAAAATCACATTTCGAAAACTTCGCGTATAACTCCTCTTGCTTTAACACTTCCATAATTTTCCTTAAACGTCATTCGTGCTCTTCTTTACGTTGCAAATATATCAAAATATCATCAATGAATGCTATGACAAATTTGTCAAGATAAAGTTTACAGACTCGGTTCGTGAGTTCCATGAATGCTGCCGGCGCATTTGCTAGCCCGAAAGGCATAACTAAGAATTCATAATGGCTGTAGCGAGTCCGAAACGCTGTTGTTGCAACGTCCTCCTCTTGGATTTTTCATTTGGTGATAACTATATCTAAGACCAATTTTCTAAAAATAAATCGTCCCCTGCAGTTGGTTAAACAGATCATTTACTTCGAAGAAGTGAATACCTATTCTTGATCGTCGCTTTATTCAATTCTCCCTAACCAATACATATCCTAACACTTCCGTCCTCCATTTCCTAAATAACACTGGTGCACCCCATGGTGACTAACTAGGTCGTATAAAACCTTATCCATTAATTCTTGCATTTCAGTTGGTGCAAGTCGGTAAGGTGCTTTATCAACAGGGCCGGCTTGAGGTATTAAATCGATTCTGAATTCGACCTGCCGGGTTGGCGGTAATCCAGGAAGTTCTTTTGGGGGAACTTGTGGAAATTCGCGTACCACCATTTTTGGCCAAAACCGAGCATTAAATTCACCAAATATTCATCCTTTATCCAAAAATTACCAAAAATTCACAGAACTCATATTTTCATGTATCTAACACCTCTGTAAAATTTCATGACCTAATTCTACACGTATCATAATCTGTCCAAATATCCCAAAACCGAACATAACCGAATATACCTTTCGTTTTCCGCCACTACAAGCTACAAACTCGTCTTTCCGCCTTATCTACCACTAAATACAGAACCTACAAACAACATACCACAATACCAAGCAAGTTACACTCACGATCAAGCCATTTCTTTCATGGTTTCGGTTATGATTCCAAAAACAAAGATTTAACCGTAAAAATTCGTTTTTGATTCGTTTAACTCCTTTCTTGGACCAAGATCCCTTGTATAACCCGTATACATCACTTGATCATGCAAGAATCGGTTTTCATCTTTGAAACCTCATTTTCTTGCAAACAAACTCAAGAAACGAAGATGGAAACGTGATTAACTCGGTTTTTACCTCGGTTTTCTTGCTCCAAATATCGGTTTTGAGTTTATGATCTTGAAAGAGTTGAAGATTGTGGAGAATTTGATGTAGAAAAAAGAAATGAGAGAATGGGGAAGACCCCTTGGCCGATAGGAACTAAGGAGGGGTGGGGTGGACCCACCTCTCCAATACTAGCCAAACATTTTGATTTCCGCAATCCGGATAATGTTTTGGATAATCTGGTTCAGTTCGTTTTTCGGTTAAATGTCTAATTCGGCTTAAAACGAGGCTAAAACGGTCGTTTTTGGGCTTAAAATTGAAATTTATATAAAACCGATTTAAAAACTTTAAAAACTTAAACCATGACATTTATTAACTTAAAACATCATATCATTAGTTATCGCGCATCTTTTTCGGCTTGATCGATCATCTCTTGCTCGGTTTGGTATTAAAGGTTTCGTTTAACGTACCGACGTACATTAAATCGAAATTCTTTTTCTATGCCGTACTTTACTTATCCCGAAGCATTAATGCTTCGTAAAATCACTACATATCATATATCTCGTCTATAATTGAACCCTAGATTCGTTCGGGTTTCAATAACTATCGATCGATTGATCGCATATTCAATACGATGAATTATATATTCACGTACAATCCATACAGTGAACCCTGTATTCTCGTATAATTACTATGTTAATTCATGTATCCGACATTAAATATGACGTAACTATTGTCTACCGGTTAGGGTATACCGGGTTTCGTCGGAATCGTTACATTCTCCCCCCGTTAAGAAATTTCGTCATCGAAATTTTACACGCCTACTATTCCTTTCCGAGAGAAGGGTGGGGGTTTTTCCTTCAGAATTCACCCTCGCGTTACCAGGTATAATCTGGTCCTCGCTGTGAATTCCACTTAATCTTAATCAATAAAACTTGGTGTGTCCAAACTGTTTAGTTTTCCCGTCTACTATCACTACGGAATTATTTATGATATCAAGCATGTCTTCTATGAGTACCTCCATTACTAGTACTTTCGTTGCCTCATCGCTTAGGTACTTTTCAATCCGTATACATGGCAAAACATCATGTATAGTACTTATCCCCTGGAGTACTTTAATCGATAAACTAAATGACCAATCATGGAGATAGTCTCATGAGGTCCAATATATTAAGGAGCTATTTTCGGTTTTGCCAAACCTTATATCACCTCTCTAAGGTGATGCCTTAAAAATGCCTTGTCACCTCCCTCCAGTGACAATGGTTTCCTTTGAATGTTGGCATAAATTCTTTGCCAATCTCGCGCGGCTTTCAACTTATCTTAAATATTATAAATCCGATTGGTTGATTCTCGAATCAATTCAAATATTATGGCTCGATTGACGCCCATTTTCAATTTAACAAATTGGTGATAATTACTTTACCCATAGAAAGCTGCAAGCTCTCGATGCTTCCTTCCCCGTCTTCCAATATTGGAAGTAGGATGACTGTTTCGATCTGAGATCATTGAAAATGGTACTTCACGACGAGATACCATTTCATCATCATGAATTTGGGCGAGATTCATTGTGGTAATCGTCATAAATTGGGATGAAATGTGAGGATTGGTTAATCGATCCCGATTACCCAATTTACATCATGCCTTTGCTATACCTTGGGAATTTGCGTCCCGAAATCCATTGTAATTTATTCCCACTATCATTGGCGAATTTTCTGTCGTTGCGGCGTTCCCTAGGGTTTTCGGTGTGCAGCCTTATCTCTTGCATAACTCAAATATTCACCAACATACGTAACCATATCTTTCTCCAAACTCGGCCATTAATACAATCCTTTCAGATATTCGTATCATCAATAGTCTATTCCGATCCCGGATGTATGGAATATTTCGATCTATGCGCTTTGTCCATGATTAATTCACGAAGGTCATGGAGGGTCGGGATCCAAATCCGATTTTTGATGTAGAGAATTTCGTCCACGCGCTGTTCAAAATTCTTCTCATTGCCGTAAAGTTCCTCCTTTTCGCTGTTCCTCTTTCAACGCCTCACGTTGAACGACTCGAATCAGGTCCGAAAAGTTCGACGGGACTATCATCCCTAGCGCTCGCACTCGCAATGGCTTAACCCGACCTTTCCTACTCAAAGCGTCGGCTACGACGTTAGCCTTGCCGGGGTGATAACGGATGTCACAGTCATAATCGCTTAACAACTCGACCCATCTTCGTTGCCTCATATTCAGTTCCTTCTGATCAAATATGTGCTGCAAACTTTTATGATCGGTGAAGATGGTGCACTTCGTACCGTAGAGATAATGTCTCCAGATTTCAAGTGCGAAGATAACCGCTCCCACTTTTAAGTCATGAGTAGTGTAATTTTTCTCGTGTACTTTTAACTGTCGGGAAGCACAGGCTATAACCTTATTATTCTGCATCAACACGCATCCTAACCCTCTACGCGATGCGTCACAATACGCGACAAAACCATCGTCTCCATCGGGGAGACCTAAAATCGGCGCTTGGCACAATTTTAATGGTTTCTTTCTTATTTGGATCTATGTGAAATCCTTGTTGTTTTACAACATGACCAAGGAATTATGCCTTCTTTATTCAAAATCACATTTCGAAAACTTCGCGTATAACTCCTCTTGCTTTAACACTTCCATAATTTTCCTTAAACGTTATTCGTGCTCTTCTTTACGTTGCAAATATATCAAAATATCATCAATGAATGCTATGACAAATTTGTCAAGATAAAGTTTACAGACTCGGTTCGTGAGTTCCATGAATGCTGCCGGCGCATTTGCTAGCCCGAAAGGCATAACTAAGAATTCATAATGGCTGTAGCGAGTCCGAAACGCTGTTGTTGCAACGTCCTCCTCTTGGATATTTCATTTGGTGATAACTATATCTAAGACCAATTTTCTAAAAATAAATCGTCCCCTGCAGTTGGTTAAACAGATCATTTACTTCGAAGAAGTGAATACCTATTCTTGATCGTCGCTTTATTCATTTCTCCCTAACCAATACATATCCTAACACTTCCGTCCTCCATTTCCTAAATAACACTGGTGCACCCCATGGTGACTAACTAGGTCGTATAAAACCTTATCCATTAATTCTTGCATTTCAGTTGGTGCAAGTCGGTAAGGTGCTTTATCAACAGGGCCGGCTTGAGGTATTAAATCGATTCTGAATTCGACCTGCCGGGTTGGCGGTAATCCAGGAAGTTCTTTTGGGGGAACTTGTGGAAATTCGCGTACCACCATTTTTGGCCAAAACCGAGCATTAAATTCACCAAATATTCATCCTTTATCCAAAAATTACCAAAAATTCACAGAACTCATATTTTCATGTATCTAACACCTCTGTAAAATTTCATGACCTAATTCTACACGTATCATAATCTGTCCAAATATCCCAAAACCGAACATAACCGAATATACCTTTCGTTTTCCGCCACTACAAGCTACAAACTCGTCTTTCCGCCTTATCTACCACTAAATACAGAACCTACAAACAACATACCACAATACCAAGCAAGTTACACTCACGATCAAGCCATTTCTTTCATGGTTTCGGTTATGATTCCAAAAACAAAGATTTAACCGTAAAAATTCGTTTTTGATTCGTTTAACTCCTTTCTTGGACCAAGATCCCTTGTATAACACGTATACATCACTTGATCATGCAAGAATCAGTTTTCATCTTTGAAACCTCATTTTCTTGCAAACAAACTCAAGAAACGAAGATGGAAACGTGATTAACTCGGTTTTTACCTCGGTTTTCTTGCTCCAAATATCGGTTTTGAGTTTATGATCTTGAGAGAGTTGAAGATTGTGGAGAATTTGATGTAGAAAAAAGAAATGAGAGAATGGGGAAGACCCCTTGGCCGATAGGAACTAAGGAGGGGTGGGGTGGACCCACCTCTCCAATACTAGCCACACATTTGGATTTCCGCAATCCGGATAATATTTTGGATAATCTGGTTCAGTTCGTTTTTTGGTTAAATGTCTAATTCGGCTTAAAACGAGGCTAAAACGGTCGTTTTTGGGCTTAAAAATGAAATTTATATAAAACCGATTTAAAAACTTTAAAAACTTAAACCATGACATTTATTAACTTAAAACATCATATCATTAGTTATCGCGCATCTTTTTCGGCTTGATCGATCATCTCTTGCTCGGTTTGGTATTAAAGGTTTCGTTTAACGTACCGACGTACATTAAATCTAAATTCTTTTTCTATGCCGTACTTTACTTATCCCGAAGCATTAATGCTTCGTAAAATCACTACATATCATATATCTCGTCTATAATTGAACCCTAGATTCGTTCGGGTTTCAATAACTATCGATCGATTGATCGCATATTCAATACGATGAATTATATATTCACGTATAATCCATACAGTGAACCCTGTATTCTCGTATAATTACTATGGTAATTCATGTATCCGACATTAAATATGACGTAACTATTGTCTACCGGGTAGGGTATACCGGGTTTCGTCGGAATCGTTACACTTGTTTATTCATTCTAGTTTATAAAAGTTGAGTTCCAAGCAGCTGCAAGCTGATTTTTCCAGAATCCTTCAAACCCTAAGGTAAGGAGCTTAAATAAGTAACTTTTGTACTTGTTTAACCTTGATTAATACCATAAAAACATGTCTTAATTGCTAAAAATCATTCCTAAACATGTAAAAATCCTAAAAATGGTCCATAAACATGTTTTGATCATACACATGGTAAGGAACCTGTTTTGATAGTTTTTTTGGCCATAAACACGGATTAAAGGGTTGAAACGGCGTTTTTACGGTTCAAAAGTTCGTTTTTGTGCACTAGCCGAAAACCTAAGTTAAAGGGCTGTTCTATTGATGAAACCTGCTTGGTTTGTGATATAGGACCTGTACCTAGCCTAAATAATAGCACAAGAGCTTGAAAAGTTGATTAGAAAGGCTGAAACGAACCAAAACCGCTAAGGTAATGCCGAAACACTCGCTTACGGGCTGTTTAGGTTATGGTTGTGATGTGTATATTATTAGTCCTTGAAATTTTTTAGGGATATCAGGGACCATGTCATTGAGTCCCTGTTCAAATTTGGTAATTTTTCGACCATCCGAGAATATTTGGCAAATTTATTACCAAATTGGGACGTTTATTTGGGAAAAATAGCTAAAATACTTCAAAAATTATGAACTTTTTCTGGGAACTCATATTTGATGTATTTTGATCACATATGAATTTTGGGATCATTTGGAGAAGTTTAAAGGTGTTTTGTGTATATCTGTTCGTGTGAATTTTTATAGCCGAATTTGGGTTGAAAAGAATATCGCACGAGCTTTTTACATTATGGAATTGATACAGGTTGTTTTGGGACATGATTTGGGTATTTAGGAATTTTTGTGGAATTTTTGGAAATTGTTTGGGGTAAACGGACGATTTTCAGGCGAAATATAGCTGATAAAATAAATTTTTATAAATTAATAAATCAGTAAATAATTCTAGAAATATTTTTATTAAAATCTACATATTTTAATTGATAAGTGGCTAAATTTTTATAATTTAATGATTAACGGTTAATTAATTATGCTAATTTGAATATTAAACAAATTCAGTTTCTATAAAAACCGGCAAGTTCGCGATTAACGAATCTGCGGGAATGTCAAGACACAAAGAGTGATCAAAAATCATATTTTTGGACTAATTAAGTAAAAACAAACTTTTCTATGAAAAACCTGGACAATCCGGATGGGTTGTGCGCGTTTCTTCTTAAATCAAACTGAATAAACGGAAACGAGCCCCGTGGCTAATTCGGGACCCCAGTATGTGATCCTTCTTTATAACTTAATCATTTTATTAACCAATACATTTAACCAAGCTTATTTTCCCATAACTGTTTTCTGAACGCGTAAACGAACAACTTGGCTCAGCTGGGAAAACGGGAATCTGAGCCAAATTCAGTTTTAAGTATTAGACATTGAACAACATCACAACCTAAGCCTATTGCCACTTTCTGGGCGTTCCAGCTACACCCAGATTAGTTATACAGCCGAGTTTAGTATTGAGATTATAATAATATTAAAATATTAATATTATTATAATATTGATTATAGGAACTAATATTATAATAATATTAAAATATAATATTATTATTATAATATTGATTATAGGAACAGCCGAGTATTAGATATTGATTACACATGGAAACATGGTTGAAATAAACGTGGGTGCAATCTCCTACGGGTTGTGGTTACGGAGAGGTCATGGCTGATGTTGTTGGAATTACGTATGCCCGAGACACATA
Organism: Bidens hawaiensis; assembly: GCF_021521415.1. Classification (NCBI taxonomy): domain Eukaryota; kingdom Viridiplantae; phylum Streptophyta; class Magnoliopsida; order Asterales; family Asteraceae; genus Bidens; species Bidens hawaiensis. Next base: position 744,543 of record NW_027504869.1, read on the forward strand.
CTTATACTAATGTGGCTAACTGTGTTTGATCCAAGTCGGGTCATACCCAATAACAAGCTAGACGACACCAAATGTATTCTTTTAATGATTTGATCATTTAAACGAATACCGAACACTACGTGTTTAGAAAATTGGTTTTCTAAACAAACACACTTGAGGATTTAAATAAATTATCTAGATAATTTGTTTATATAAATTAATTATTTAATTGGTTAAATAATTATATAAATGTATGTACATTTTATAAAAATGAGTTTTATAAAATGAATGGAGATGTTTTAATGGTTAAAACAAAACAAAAAAAAAAATAAATAATAATAATAATAATAACCGTCCACCCCATGTGGGTGGAGGTTTTTGGTCCAATTAGATGGCATGCTACTTTTTGCATGTGGTGATGTCTTGTTTCAAAACTCTCCATACAAATTACATGCAAAGAACCTACTCTTGAAAATTTTTCAAGTGTGTTACAAGCTTCAAAAAAAACTCTCTCTCCCTCTCTAAAAACTTACGGCCCATTTGGGCAGAAAATTGGGAGCTTTGTGAGATTGTTTTGTGTTCATAAATCCTAGCAAAACAACTTGGTGTTGTCACAAATAGCTTGGGGTATCACACTCTTGAGGTCTTCTTCTTTGGAGGCTTGTCATTCATCCACCATCCTCTTCAACAATCCACTTGTTCTTCTAAAGGTAGAAGAAGGTACAATTTACATTTTGTGAGCATATTGTTCTTGTAATTTTGATCCTAGCTCTTTGGGTTTTAGTTTTAACATAATGGTATGTTCATAACTTGTTTTAAAATCTTAGCTTCCGTTGCGTTTTCATGTTAAAATGGTTAACTTGAACTTTGATAATCTTGTATAAAACCCAACAATGGCATCAAGAGCCGGTTACAAGGACTTATGCTCCTTACATGTTCCTAAATTTCGGGTTTTTTCATGGGTGAAAAAGGGGTCCGAAAATTTGGTGGATTTTACCCCTCATGGTTTTGTAAGATCTTGACATGCATGGAAAGATCTTAGGAAACCATTTAACATTATGGATGTTGAAATATCAAAATTGTAAAATTTGGGGGGGGGGGTGGCCGTAGCCTCTTGGGGGGGGGGGGGCACCTTTTGGTTTTGTGATTTTGGGCAATGGTTGCTTAGGTTGCATGCTTAGAACATTTGGTATGTTTGGATGTGTCATAACCGAAACCTAGACCTTGGATGTGTTGATTGTTGTTTTGTGTATGTTGATTATGTTTATTATTCAATATGGTTGTAATAATTCATAATCTAAGGCTTGTGTAATTTATTTATTCATAAGTTGGTATGTAATAAGTAGATTAGTTGCATTTTCCTTTTTTTTAGAAAAATATGTATTAGGATACATTTTGTAAAAATTAGAAGATGCAAGATTTGATGAAATGGGTTGGGCCGAAATTTTGGGCTTGTTGGGCCTCACCGGCCCATCATGGGATTCAAGCCCATTAGGCCCATAAATTTCACTCTTGGGCCCAAGAAGACTTTTGGAAGTTTGGAGCCCATTAACAAGCCCAACAAGAACACAACAACTTGGAAAGGATACTTGAAGCATTTGGATGCAAGATCAAGTGGGAGTCAACATTCCATCCTTGTGTCATGTTTTGTCCCTTAGGTGTGACTTAAGACCTATACTTGTTTCGGCTAACAAGTATGGTCAAATTTAGCGGTTTTCGGTTATGACTATATTTTGCATGTGTATGCTTGGTTGTTTGTTTTACTTAATGTAATGTGTGGTTGATAGATATTAGGATATCCAAACCGTCACATAGGAACGACAACAAGCATAAAACGGGTTCTAATATATTTTTGGTAATATCGCGTCAATTAGTTTAATTAAATGGGTTTATTAAAACTAAGCGATCACTCACCTATAATAAAATTGGTTTTATTATAACTAGAACCTTGAAAATTGGTTTTCAAAATCGCCATATTTCTAAATGCATGTTAGGATATGGCATAATGTTTTTCAACTAGAATATTTGAAAATTTAAAATCCCTTTTTCATAATTACCAAAGAAACAAGTCTAACACCATCCTTTTGTATGACACTTAACGTATTAGGGAACTTTAAATGGGATAAAGGTCACCTAACCATTTTGAGCAAACTAATATACTTAGGGTAATATTAACATATTTGTGGGATAAAGGTCACCTAACCACTTGTATGTTAATCTTACATGTTTATACAAGTAGGACGACTTGAATTAGAAACCATGTGATAAAGGTCACCTAAGCATGGGATCTAATGGTGTTGATGGGATAAACATGCCAACACGAAATAAGGATTTCGAATGGTCCCATACCTCTAGAAGTTGCAAAGGGTTGCAATTGTCAAGGTTGACTACCTTGTTAAATCAAATAACGGGATAAAGGTCACCTAACCGAAATTTGATTTATCGTTGGATTCTAGAATTTAATTATTATTTTAAAATATGAAATAAAAGGGTATTAATAATTAAATTGATTATAATACTAAATAGAACTTTGTTAAATTTTGTAGATGGCCACTAACAATGCAAACACCTCTACCCATAACACCCGTAACCTATCCTTAAGAACCATCCTTGAAAAGGATCGTCTAAACCATAATAACTTTATGGATTGGTATCGCAACTTGAGAATAGTTCTCAAACAAGAAGAGATATCATATGTCTTAGACGATCCCATTCCCGATGAGCCTAACGTGGAAGATGAGGAGGCTTATAACGATTGGGTCAAGTACACCAAAGATTCGGTGCAAGCCTCTTGCCTCATGTTGGGGACTATGATTCCCGAAATCCAAAAGGATTTCGAGCATCATGGGGCATACGACATGATAACTCAATTGAAGGAAATGTTCCTTCAACAAGCTAGAGCGGAACGTTTCGAAACGGTTCGAGCGTTTCATGCATGTCGTATGGAGGAAACCCAAAGCGTCTCATCGTATGTCCTAAAGATGAAAAGCTACATCGAAAAGCTTCGTAGGTTGAATTGTCCCGTGTCTAATGAGTTGGCTACGGATTTGATCCTCAACTCTTTGACCAAAAGGTTTGAAACCTTTGTCATGAATTATAACATGAATGGGTGGGACAAAAGCATTGGTGAGCTTCACGCAATGCTAAGAACGGCCGAAGCGGGAATGGGTAAAAGGGTTTTACCCGTTCTAACAATCAATGAAGGAAAAAGGGGACATAACTCCAACCCCAAAGCAAGTGTTGCTAAGGGCAAGGGCCACGTCCAAGGAAAGGGAAAGAGGAAAGCCATCACGCCCACCAAACCGAAGGAAAAGAAGCAAAAGGTTGCGGCGCAAGATCCATGCTTTGAGTGTGGAGAGATAGGTCATTGGAAAAGGAATTGTCCGACCTATCTCAATGCGTTAAAAGATAAGAGGGATGCGGGGCATACCTCAGGTATTATCTTTACTATACATATTGAACTAAATGTTATTTCTTCAAATACATGGGTACTTGATACCGGATGTGGAACTCACATTTGCAATTTGTTGCAGGGGTTCAAAAGAAGTAAACAACTCAACAAAGGGGACATTAGTCTCTCTATGGGCAATGGAGCAAGAGTTGAAGTCCAAGCCCAAGGAGACTACATATTAAAGCTTCCAAGTGGTTTGGAAGTAATTTTGAAGAATGTTTTGTATGCTCCTAAGTTAAGGAGAAACATTATTTCCGTGTCCCTTTTAAAACAATGTGGCTTTGATCTTAAATTTATAGATTATGATATTCATGTTTTGATGAATGGCATGTTTTATTTTAAAGCTATACCCATGAATGGTATATATGAAATAGATCAAAGTGGTATGTCACATAGTAGTTCAATGTACAATGTCAGCACCAAGAAACTCAAGAAGGACTTGGGTGATTCCTATCTTTGGCATTGTCGCCTTGGACATATAAGCAAGAATCGCATGCAAACTCTTCGCAAGAGTGGTATTCTAGAAACAAATGAGTATGATTCATTTGATGTATGTGAATCTTGTTTACAAGGCAAAATGACAAAGCAACCCTTTAATAAAACTTTTGAAAGGTCAAAAGAATTATTGGGTATCATACATTCGGATGTATGTGGTCCTTTTAGACCAATGACTAGGAATGGTGAAAGATACTTCATTACCTTTATTGACGATTATAGTCGATATGGTTATGTGTACTTATTGAAACACAAAGATGAAGCTTTTGAAATGTTCAAAGACTTCAAAACTGAAGTAGAAAGACAACTCAAGACCACAATCAAAGTACTTCGTAGTGATAGAGGAGGTGAATACCTAAGTGGTGTTTTTCAAGATCATCTTAAGAGTTGTGGAATTATTTCACAACTTACTCCACCCGGAACACCACAACATAATGGTGTGTCTGAAAGGAGAAATCGTACCCTATTAGATATGGTTCGATCAATGATGGCTAGAAGCACTTTACCTCTATCATTTTGGGGCTATGCTTTACTTTCCGCTGTTCGCATATTGAATATGGCTCCAACCAAGAAAGTGGAGAAGACACCTTTTGAAATATGGCATGGAAAGGCTCCATCGCTATCATTCTTAAAAGTTTGGGGTTGTGAAGCTTATGTAAAGCAATACACCCCAAACAAATTAGAAGTCCGATCCACTAAGTGTATCTTTATAGGTTATCCTAAAGATGATTTAGGATATTACTTTTACGATCCTAGTGAGCAAAATGTTATTATTGCTCGAAAGGGTAAGTTCTTGGAAACTAAGTTCCTTGAGGAAGGAACTAATAGTAGAACAGTGAAATTTGATGAGAATCAAGAATCACAAGATGATACACAATTGGTTGATACTAGCACTCAACAAGAGGTTGTTGAAAGTGATCAAGTGGTTGATCAAAACACACAAAACGTTCGCAGATCTGGTAGAGTTAGCAATCCACCTGAAAGATATGGATTTTTTGTAGAAGGTTGCTACGTGGTAGATTCGGATGAACCAACCACATACCGTGATGCAATGTCCAAGAATGATTGTGACAAATGGCTTGAAGCCATGAACGTTGAGATGCAATCCATGTATGACAACCAAGTTTGGGAATTGGTTGAACCACCACTCAACTCCAAAGCTGTTGGAAGTAAGTGGGTTTTCAAAAGAAAAACTGATATGCATGGAAACTTGGATACTTATAAAGCAAGACTTGTAGCTAAGGGTTTCACTCAAACTCAAGGGGTTGATTATGATGAAACTTTTTCGCCTGTGGCAATGCTAAAGTCTATTAGGATATTATTTGCCATAGCTGCACATTATGATTATGAAATTTGGCAAATGGATGTCAAGACCGCTTTCCTAAATGGATATCTTGAGGAAGATGTCTATATGGTTCAGCCTGAAGGTTTTGTCGATCCAAAACATCCTAATAAAGTATGCAAGTTAAAGAAATCAATCTATGGATTGAAACAAGCATCTAGAACTTGGAATCATCGTTTTGATGAAGAAATCAAAAGTTTTGGGTTCATCAAAAACGCTGATGAGGCTTGTGTGTATAAGAAAGCTAGTGGGAGTATAATTACCTTCTTAGTATTGTATGTCGATGACATTCTACTATTTGGAAATGACATTCCAACCATGGAAAGCGTTAAGGCTTGGCTTGGAAGTAGATTTTCCATCAAGGATCTTGGTGAAGCTGCCTATATTTTGGGAATAAAGATCTATAGGGATAGGTCAAGGCGCTTGATAGGTTTGAACCAAAGTACATACATTGATAAGATCTTGAAAAGGTTCAAGATGGAAAACTCCAAGAAAGGTTTTGTACCTATTCAAAGAGGGACCATATTGAGTTCAGCTCAATGTCCAAGCTCAAAGGGTGAGCAAGAGATGATGAAACAAATCCCATTTGCTTCTGCTATAGGATCCATCATGTATGCGATGATATGTACTAGACCGGATGTGTCATGCGCTTTGAGCATGACAAGCAGATACCAACAGAATCCAGGAAACAGTCATTGGATGGCTGTTAAGAACATATTGAAATACCTTAGGAGAACTAAGGATATGTTTCTGATATATGGATCTGGTGAGGAGGAACTCGCTATAAAAGGTTACACGGATGCGAGCTTCCAAACTGATCGAGATGATTCTCGATCACAATCTGGGTATGTGTTCACTCTTAATGGAGGAGCTGTCTCTTGGAAGAGCTCAAAACAGGAAGTGGTAGCATTGTCCACTACAGAATCAGAATACATCGCCGCTTCATTGGCAGCTCAGGAAGCTGCATGGTTGAAGAAATTCATTACTGATCTGGGGGTGGTCTCTACCATTCAAGACCCCCTAGAAATCTTTTGTGACAACGAGGGTGCGATTGCACAAATCAAGGAACCTCGTTCGCACCAAAAGACAAGGCACATAGAGCGGAGATTCAACTACATAAGGGATGAAGTTGAAAAAGGAAAGATATGTATTCGCAAAGTTGGAACTGATCAAAATCTTGCGGATCCATTCACGAAGCTCCTAGAAAGACCGAAACATGAGCGTCATGCGAGTGGCTTAGGACTTCGATATTCTAGTAATTGGATTTGATCTATTTTGTATTTACGTTTAAAAGACTTTTGTAATTTAACTTTTATATGATTATGGAATCTTGAGTTAAATTCTAATTTTGCATGTTTAATCCATGAATAAGTTATCTTATTCTAAAAGTCCGTAGTCGATCACATTTGTGGGAACAAATATGAAGCAAGACTATTATGAACTAGGATTGGTGGATATTCATAAGGAATGAATATGGAGCATAGGTTTGCTGCCAAGGTTCATAGATATTTACGGGATACAAATATTGGACTGACCCGCTCTCAATATTACTACATGGAGTCGATGGACCTGATCATTAGTAATTTTGAGTAAAGGAGAATTTCATATTATCCTTAGACCTGAGATGTATACTGGGTCTTGATTTTCACCAAGTATTACACTTTGACTCTGCCCTTCGCTATTCGTAAAAGATGGTACATAAGGATGAGCTCAGGTGGAGTATAAAGTGATAGTGAGAGGCGTATACAGTCAAGATGGAATTTGTTCCTCTTATGTGTTGAGAGTTTAGATGTCTAAGGCCTGATAAAGTTGAATTGTAAAGAGAATGATCGCCTATGTCTCTTAGATCCAACATGACATCTAGTAACAAAGGGATATAATGATAGATTCACCTAAATCATATCAAGTAAGGAACTTGAAGGGATGATGTTATTGAATGGCACTTCGTCAAACACGTTAGGGGTGGTGAACTGTTGTTAGGCGGTATTCACCATTTGCATTAATTTTCTATGTATCTCGTGCAAGTGGGAGATTGTTGGAATTACGTATGCCCGAGACACATACTTATACTAATGTGGCTAACTGTGTTTGATCCAAGTCGGGTCATACCCAATAACAAGCTAGACGACACCAAATGTATTCTTTTAATGATTTGATCATTTAAACGAATACCGAACACTACGTGTTTAGAAAATTGGTTTTCTAAACAAACACACTTGAGGATTTAAATAAATTATCTAGATAATTTGTTTATATAAATTAATTATTTAATTGGTTAAATAATTATATAAATGTATGTACATTTTATAAAAATGAGTTTTATAAAATGAATGGAGATGTTTTAATGGTTAAAACAAAACAAAAAAAAAAATAAATAATAATAATAATAATAACCGTCCACCCCATGTGGGTGGAGGTTTTTGGTCCAATTAGATGGCATGCTACTTTTTGCATGTGGTGATGTCTTGTTTCAAAACTCTCCATACAAATTACATGCAAAGAACCTACTCTTGAAAATTTTTCAAGTGTGTTACAAGCTTCAAAAAAAACTCTCTCTCCCTCTCTAAAAACTTACGGCCCATTTGGGCAGAAAATTGGGAGCTTTGTGAGATTGTTTTGTGTTCATAAATCCTAGCAAAACAACTTGGTGTTGTCACAAATAGCTTGGGGTATCACACTCTTGAGGTCTTCTTCTTTGGAGGCTTGTCATTCATCCACCATCCTCTTCAACAATCCACTTGTTCTTCTAAAGGTAGAAGAAGGTACAATTTACATTTTGTGAGCATATTGTTCTTGTAATTTTGATCCTAGCTCTTTGGGTTTTAGTTTTAACATAATGGTATGTTCATAACTTGTTTTAAAATCTTAGCTTCCGTTGCGTTTTCATGTTAAAATGGTTAACTTGAACTTTGATAATCTTGTATAAAACCCAACAGATGTATCGTATCACCCTCGTTCTTAACGAGGTGCTATATTGGCTAAAGAAATCGAAGATGTCGGCTTTCCAATTTAAAATTGATCAAAATAAGGAATTTGATTATATTAGTTGGTCCTTTTTGGATTCGGTTCTTAACATCAGGTATTTTTCGTGAAGATTGAGGTTATGGGCGGGTGGCATTTTGAGGTCAACCCAGGCTTTGGTTTTTATTAATTGGCATATTATTTGGGAATATCAATGTCATCGTGGTGTATGATAGGGGAATTTATTATCGCCATTTATTTTTATCATTTCTATGAAATATTTTCCAAATATCACAAGTAGAGGTGTTCTCTAAATTATTGTAGAGGCGTCAAGGACGAATTAATATAACTCATCAAAATGTAAAACACACAAAATAGATTATGAATAACTTTCAACATATTATAGAGGAAATATAACTCAAAAACCCCTATTACGCATAACTCGTATTTCTCTAAATGATCCCTAACTCGGTTGCATCTCGTGTGTGTTTCTAATATCTAACCATAATTCAGTTTATATAGATTAACGTAACTTATTAGCCATGACATTACCACAACAGAGTGTTTCTTTGTTTTCCAAGAGATTGGCGCTCACCAAAGAGAAGCACGTAACTGGATCTCTTTAAGACCATGAAACAAAGAAAACATATGATATACAAGTAGATATTCTATAAATGATAAATGAATTATGTCTGAATATTTCTATTTGAATAAGTTCCACGAATGTAAGTGAAATAACTTCTAGTTGGCCCATACTTATTTCTTAAGCCAAGTAATGTTTAGGGCATCTAACGCATGATTTAAAATCACTAAGAATGAGATTATATGAAAAAATCACCCTCATCAACCATGTCATGATTTCTCATGAAATTTGGTTTTAATGGATGAATTTTATAGGTATCATTTGTCTTTTATTAAATTTTTATTTGCATGATAACAAAAGTTGTGAAAGTATATAGTATCATCTAGTTCTATTTTATAAATGTATCAATCCAGATGTTGATAACAAATAATATGAGTGTTTAAGGTAAGAGTGACTTTATGTTGGCTATGCAAACCTGATAGCTGCCATAATTTAGCTCAAGTATTGATGCTAAAATTTGATTAATCTCCGGATTATTTAAGGTATCATAAAACGTAATTAGAAGACAATTTATTATGGTTCTAATAACCTTAACATTTAAATTTGTCACTAAAACTCATGTTAGTTGTTTGCTAATATCGGGTAAACATATAGAACTAGACTCAACCAATCATGTGTTAATCAGAATATTAGGATTAGCAGACTTAAATTTCATTAATATACAACTATCAATTTTAGCCAGTTGTTATTTTGAATTATGGATAGTCTTATTGTTTATGCGTATTCTAATGACATATTTTTGCAATAAGACTTCTCTTTAGAGAACTTAAAGCTGTAATTAATACTTGTATTTTGTCTATGAACCTTGTAAGTAATACTTGTATTTTGCAATGAGACTTCTCCTTAGAGAACTTAAAGCCGTAAGTAACGTCATATTTCTAGTTCCAGACATTTCTTTTCTTGTACATATGTTGCTGATCAATACGCTCATTCCTTTGGTATCTGAGTGTTATAGTTGATTCTTGAGGCACAAATTGTACTAGTTAAACTTTAGTATGTAATGCACTGGAAAAGTGTAATTATTTCAATGTGTAAGCTCTTAATATTATGGGTCATGGTATTGTACATTATGATGTATTTAGGGAAATCATTTAACCTTATAGCTAGAATTTATAAGGAATGCATACATGTTAGGAGTTATTTTGATTAGTCTTAGGAAGAAGTAAATCAAGAATAACTCTAGTGATAGCATTTATTTAAATAAGTTCTTGATTATCATAAGAGACATTATGATTGACTCATCCCATTTGTTATGCTCTAGTTTTTAATAGAATGAGTGTTATTAGAAAGTGCAGTAGAATAGTCATATCATGTCTTAAGGGATAATTAAAACTGAGAATAGCTAAATGTTATTGAAACTCTTTATGATGTAAAACTTATATTATGTTTTAATATTAGAGTGGATGATTTAGATGAGATAGTTATTTATTGAAGAAAATTATAGTGTAATGTTATGGGATATTAAAACTTTATAGGTAAAGTTAAAATACAAAGCACAACAAAATGAGAAGGGTGAGACGGAATCAAATCCATTAATCATGGATTTGAATGGTGTGGATTAATTTAAGAAAATAAATTGATGAAAAGGGTATAAAGGTAATAACCCACTTTTGTTGACTTTCTCTTTCCACATGCAAGGCACATGTCAATTCCCCTATCATTTTAAAACGTCAATAACTTTTTCATGCAACAATATTTTTTTAAAAAAATTTCATCATAATAACAAGCATATTTTTATCTTTAATATGAGTACCATATTGTTATATAAAAATAAAAAGAAATAGTGGGTTTTTTAAATTGTGTTATTGGTTGTTCATTATGATTTTTAATTGGGATTTTCTATGCATTGTGTTATAGATTTTGATCCTTGTGTTATCAATTGATACTCATATTAAAGATAGCGATTAAAACAAAGATTACATCATTGTGTCTTTTTGTTTGTCATTGTGTCTTTCTGCTCATCATTTGTCTTAGTACTTATCATTGTGTTTTAGTCATTGTGTGTTACAACATGTCATTGTGTAATATGTAGTTTTCATTATGTTTTACGTTTTAGGTCATTGTTTTATATGTATTTACCATTGTGTTTTAAGTTTCAGGTCATTGTGTTATATGCATTCATCATTGTGTATTACATTTCATGTAATTGTGTAATATGTATTCATCATTGTGTTTTATGTATTAGATAATTTGCTGTTATTTTATTATTACATTTATATATTATTATTACACAACCATATAATTAGCATTTGAAAAAAATAACACAATGATGATTTGAAAGACACAAGGACGAAAAAAACACAATAACAAACAGAAAGACACAACGACAAAAAGATACAATGACAAAAAGACACAATTACGTAATTTATTTTTTTAATTTTTATATAACAAAGTCATACACATAGTAAAGATAAAAAAGCGCTTGTTATTATTGTTAGGGCTCGGATTTTCAATATATTGGGCAAACAATATGTTCAGGATAACTTCAAGACACGGTATCTTCCAATGTAACAGGTATCCAAGATCTATTATATAACTAACAATTTGTTCGCAGTCTTTCCATGTTTACCTGATCAAGAGATGTCGCCATGATTACCTAAAGACCCGGACTTGCAGTTATTAGTGCGTGGTTAAAAAGGAAACGTGGAAATTAACGGCTAACTAGAAGGAGTCAATCATTTCCATAATTATAGGAATTCTGTTGGCTTTATTTTTGTTATAAATAGAGCAACAACTCGGATCAATAGACACACACTCTAGACACACAAGACTTACTAGTACTCGGATTCTCTGTAATAACGATCGAGTTTTAGCTCCACACTTGTAATCGATTTTTGTTATTAATAACTGGTGGTGACCTGGACGAGGCTTTGTAATACCCGTTCAATTGACATAGACTCACGTTCTCTAGTAAAATGAAAATGAGGATGATACAGGGGTTTTTTTCTTGTTATCCTCAGGATAGCATGTTTTTTTTCTCGCAAAAAATCTCTATGTTCAAGCTAATTTTACAAGCACCTAGTCACATTTTACTAATTTGGTTGTAAAATTACGTTTGTTAATTTTTGACCAAAACAATTTGGCGCCCACTGTGGGGCTATCGGTGCTTTAATCCATCAAAACCGTTTATTTCATTCTCAACCATTTTCATTCCATTCATTATGGCCTCACAACCAAAAACTAGTTCTGTTTTTGCTTCGGTGGTCACCACTGCTTCTAGTGCCAACCCTAGACCTCCACCAGTTCCAAAGAAGAGCACTCAGCCCAGAGTAGAACTTTCACCGTACCCGGGAACCTCTACACGGGTAGATCCGGTTATTTCTAACAATGATATTATTTGCTTTGATGAAACAGGTCAAAACTCACATGGAGCAGCAAGAGAAGACCAACTCAAGGCTATTCAAGGAAATTGAAGGGGTCAAAAAGAAGCCGGGGCAGGAGAACACTCCAATCATGCCCAGGGTTTTTGATTTTAATTCTCCAGGATCATCTATCCTTCAGAATCCTGGATCCTTGGGGACACAATCAACAAGGACTCCGTCTCAGCAGCAGTCAGGATACTGGGGAACTTATCTTCCGGTATCCTCGGAATTACCCAGACTAACGAGGCCAGAATCTGTAAACATGCGGCCTCGTTCAACCATGCCAGCCGACATATTCTCGTCAGGATATTCGGTGGTATCCTCTGAAGTGCATGTTGGAGATGATATCCCCATGCAAATGTCGCCTTATCCTAAGAATACCCTCAATAGAGGAACTAGTCATCAAGGCTCAGGATACCCGAGGCTAAACCACGAACTTGGTAACAATTTACTTAATGCTAATTTATACACCAACCATGGATCTGTGCAGGATAAGGGGATATCCCGAGATAGCCAGGGAATTGCGGAAAATGAAGGACATGATTTCCAATATCCCCAGGGTAAAGGGATATCCCGCATGATTTCCAATATCCCCAGGATATCACGTAGCGCGATGTGACTTCAAACATCAAAATTTCATTTTCAACCCTCTAATCTTTTAGAATTTACATTTTTAGCCTAAAATTAGATGGGGTATTTTCACGGTGTTACACATGGAAACATGGTTGAAATAAACGTGGGTGCAATCTCCTACGGGTTGTGGTTACGGAGAGGTCATGGTGGATGTATCTTATCACCCTCGTTCTTAACGAGGTGCTATATTGGCTAAAGAAATCGAAGATGTCGGCTTTCCAATTTAAAATTGATCTAAATAAGGAATTTGATTATATTAGTTGGTCCTTTTCGGATTCGGTTCTTAACATCATGTATTTTTCGTGAAGATGGAGGTTATGGGTGGGTGGCATTTTGTGGTCAACCCAGGCTTTGGTTTTTATTAATTGGTACATTATTTGGGAATTTCAATGTCATCGTGGTGTGTGATAGGGGAATTTATTATCGCCATTTATTTTTATCATTTCTATGAAATATTTTCCAAATATCACAACTAGGGGTGTTCTCTAAAATATTGTAGAGGCGTCAAGGACGAATTAATATAACTCATCAAAATGTAAAACACACAAAATAGATTATGAATAACTTTCAACATATTATAGAGGAAATATAACTCAAAAACCCCTATTACACATAACTCGTATTTCTCTAAATGATCCTAACTCGGTTGCATCTCGTGTGTGTTTCTAATATCTAACCATAATTCAGTTTATATAGATTAACGTAACTTGCTAGCCATGACATTACCACAACAGAGTGTTTCTTTGTTTTCCAAGAGATTGGCGCTCACCAAAGAGAAGCAAATAACTGGTTCTAGATTTACGTGTGTACGGGCAACCAAGCCAATCAGAATCAGAGTATGCCATTAGGTTGTACCCTCCTTCTCGTGGGAGAAGAACCCCTTGACCGTGTGTGGCCTTGAGATACCGTTATACTCGGTGAGCTACATCCAAGTGAGGTTGACTTGGGTCGACTACAAATTGGCTTAATATATTAACCGAGTAGGAAATTCCAGGTCTAGTTGCCTGCAAGTAGAGTAACCTTCATATCATGCAAGATATTGACTAGCATCAACCTTTGGTTCATTCACTTCTATCTAGTTTGAGCTTATGTTCAAAAGGGAAGGAATTTGGCCGACATCCTTGCAAACCGCAATCTTCAAGGATGTCTATAACATACTTTCTTTGACTCAAAATTAGTCCTTCCTTGGTGCCAGTGACTTCTATATCAAGGAAATATTTGAGATCACCAAGATCTTTTATGCTAAAACATTCATCAAGCCTTTTTTTCATGTCTTGTATCTTGTTTCCATCGCTACCTGCTAACACCATCAATGTAAATGAGTTCGGAAAAAATAGTCTTCCCATGTCGATGGATGAAAAGAGAATGGTCAACTTTAGATTGTTTGTAATCAAGTTCTAGAAGAGCATTGGTGGATTTGTGGTACCAATTGCGGGAGGCTTGTTTAAGGCCGTAAAGTGATTTCAGTAGTTGGCAAACTCTTGTCTCTTTGGCAAACCCTTGGGGAATCTTTATGTACACTTCTTTGTTTAAATCTCCACGCAGGAAGGCATTGTTACATCAAGTTGATGTATGGACCAGTTTATTTTGACCGCAACGGCTGAAATGGTTCAAACTGTGACCAATTTAGCAACGGGAACAAACGTATCATGGTAATAAACACCTTTCATTTGTGTCCAACTCTTAGAAACGAGTTACACTTTGTATCTTTCAACATCTCCATTCCGTTTATACTTCAATTTGTAAACCCATTTTGAATCAATGGCTCTTTTTCCTTCCGGTAGATTTTCGAGGGTCCACGCGCCATTTTCTTGGAGAGCATGAAGGTCATTACTCAAATAACTAACCAACAAGAGATTGCAAGTGAGTTAGGAATGTGTAAAAAATTTTTTTGTTTCGTTCCTCCTCGTAAAATGTAATCCCCTCTTCCTTCAACCGGTATAGTATTTGTTGGTGCTTAAACGTCTATAACTAGGGTCTTGTATGCATTACAAACATTCATAAATGTATGATTTTGTACAAAGAAGCGTATAAGTCACTTATGCAACGCATAATTTATGCGTTACGTGTTGGGTTTAACAAGAATATCAAAGCCATAAAACCTTACTTTTATGAAAAACACAGCGGAAAAAGTTTTAAATCTTGTTAATTTTAAGAGTATAAAACCGATTTTATACATGTAAAACCCAAGCCCGGATCCAAATAAGAAAAACATACTTACAAGAACATGCAATCACAATAAGTTCATACATGTATAATCTACCTTTCAAGAGTCCAAAAGGGTGAAGAATATGATGATTGAAAGTCAAGAACTTCAATAGGAAGCCCCTGAAGCTAGTATACCCTTCAAGCCTTGAAGCAACCACCTTGTAGCTAGGATTTGAGCACTTAAGAACCCTTTTTTTCTTTGCCTTTTCTTCTTGGCCGAAAATACAAGAGAGAAAAGAGAGAAAAAAAAATAGTTTTGTTACTTGTGTGTGTGTGTGTGTGAGAGAGAGAGAGAGAGAAGAGTGAGTAGTTTATGGCACCACACTAATGACCAGCAGCATCTCTTGCATGTTGATATAACCAAGAAGGAAAGAGAAGAGGGAAGGGGGGGGGGGCTCTCATTCTTACTCTTTTAAAATTCAAACAATTTTATAACATAAAACATATTATAAAACTCTTATGCTATGTTTAATATACAAAAGGTACATAACATAAGTTACATGCAATATTAATTAATCTTACACATTGCTATTTAACCAACTTAAATAACAATATGTAATGTCCTCTCTCAAAATTTAAATCATCCATATGATCTATTTATTTCGCAAGTACAGTGTATTTAGAAACCCTTTTCCAAATAACTCAAGTGTTAATATTTATTTGATATGGTAATATCATATATAAACAAATATTATTGGTGTTTGTCTAGCTTATTATTGGGTATGACCGGGCTTGGATCATAATATACTAGCCACATTAATTACAATATATGTCTTGGGTAGACTGAGTCCAACATTATGTGCCGCATATGTTGATTTGTCAAGTCTATAAATAGTTGGACTTATACGTTTTGATAGGAAGTTTTAAGGTTGCTCAGATTGTATTTGTGTTTAGACATTGTCATATCAAGTCTGTACTTTGATTGTTATTGATATATATGAATATTTGAAAGCAATTCTTGTGTTTTTTTTACTTTAATGGATTCTGCACATTGAAGTAAAGGTAGATAGTATTAAACTTCGATCCTACGTCACTACACGACATATCTTATGTCATCTTTAAAGTGGTATTGAAAAACATGTTGACCGTGCTCGCAGTATCACCGTGTTGTTAAAGTATGTCATGCTTACAAGATACATTTGGGACGAGTTTGGGAAAGCAATTGGAGAAAGCTTGGAGAGAAAGAAGAAAAGAAAGAGAATGAGAGGGAAGTAGAACTTAAAGAAAGGATGGAGAGGGCTTCATGGTCAAAGTATCAATATAAGCCAGTTGATATTTCCATTCCTACAAATCAAGAAAGATCGAAAAAAGGCTGTTCGAGGATATGAGGAAAGATTATCAAAGAGTTTTTGGGATGAAAGATTGAAAACTTGAAGACCAAGACCTAGCAATATCCAAGATGAAAGATTGAAAACTTCCGACTTTAATGGATTCTGCACATTGAAGTAAAGGTAGATAGTACTAAACGTCGATCCTACATCACTATACAACATCCGCGTACATCATCTTACAGTATGCCCATTTGAAATCACTATAGAGGGTTCAAATCGGTTTTAGTCATGTGATATGAACGGTTGATCCCGAGTCTATCACCCATTCATCATGTTCACTACTTCTTTCAGCCATGGTGGTAATTTGTGATGGTTAAGGCCAGTTTGATAGTTGCTAGGAGCTTCAGCAATTGTGTGGTTCATGATCCTGATTTGTGTAACATTTCGGGTTTTTATTCGTTTTCTTGCATTTGTAACATTTACAGGACCCGGGTTTGTTTTTGGATTATTAATAAATGAATTTCCGTATTTAATTATATTTAATCATTTATAAATCAATAATAACTATGTATAATTTGTATAACATACCCCTAACTTAACTTTTATCCACCTCTTTAATATCAAATTGATAAAATATCAAATCCTTCTTTTTCCCTCACTTTCCCGCCGGCCGATGTAACACCCGTAAATTCTGGCAATCGTCATGGGCATTGTAAAGGTTGTACATATGTCGGGATTCGATTTCTTCCTCTTTTCTTTTCCTAGTTGAGGGGTCTTGTGATAATTATTAGAAGTTTTATTTAACTTTAGGAACAAGAGATTACACCTGGCAAGTTGGACGACTGGTTTTGAAAATTTTTTAAAAATAATATTAAGTAGCCGCCTCCCCTTTCCCAAAGAGAACCCCCCCCCCCCCTTTAATTTTCTTCTTCTCCAGCCAATTCATGGTGTATTCCATCTAATTCCAGGTTAGTATGATATTATGGAATGTCTTTTTATTCGATTATTGATGTTTAGGACCGATTATGAACCCTAATTCCTTGCATACAACCACTATTTGGTTTTCCGGCAGAAATTTTGACTGTGACAGATCACGGCCACCACATAGGGTGGTGTTTCTCAGAGGCGCATTCGCATGGACATATATTTTCTCAATTTCGAGTTTGTATGACCAAGTTATGAGCAAAACAAGAAAGGGTTCGCATTCCAGCAGACAGTTCATTTTTACGGCGGACTGTTTGGTTTTCAGGAGATGGTGGCAGCAGTTTTCGGTAGCGGGAACTAGTTGCTTTGGTGGGGCTCAGCGAGAAAAAACGCTTAGATATATTATTTTCCCAAAACGGAGTTCGTTTAATAGGGTTTCGAGCTATTCGACTGATAACGCGTAAAACCGAACGAACCTAGACACTGTTTTTGGTTCTGGCAGCTATGGGAACGAAGGCGTCCTGTGATTGTAAATTTTTAAGGTCCAACATGTACAGACGAGTTCATGGATATGTTATCCGCGTGAATCGGAGTTTGTGTCACACCCGGCCATAGGGGCCTAGACGTTTGACCAATACTTGGTATCGGTTTTGAAAATATATCGGAGTTTATTTTGTTGCAGCGGAAATTTCTTTTCTTACAATATATTTCTTTATATAAACAAGGATTTAAATACCCTTAATAATATAAAATACTTATTTTTACATAATCATGTTTTACAAAGAGTTTAACAAAATGAGCCCACAGATCCTTCAATATCTCTAATGAGCTGCATCCATATTACTCTACTGTCCTTATCTCTTATCACTTACTACCAAATACCTGAAAAATGTTTAAAAATAATACGTAAAGCTGGTGAATAACATTAATAGACACAAAGTATTTTAAGTTGGCAAGAACATAAAACCCATTCAATCGTAATTTGTGTTAGTATATCTATACACTCAGCGGGACTGTTTCACCCGAGTGTACAACCACGGAGCACACTAGTCTTTTTACCCAGATTGAACGTAGTTTTACGTATGCCTTCAACTGAGTCTCTTTACTAGCCATGTTACGGCCTTTCATCCATAGCACATGTATTAACTTGGATCCAACTATACGTGCACTTATGGCCTGACTGCTTTTTTGTAAGGCCCCGAACCCCGGGAACCCCACAGTTGGTAATCATGGAAAACACTTGTAAAAATATTTAAACTTAAAAATGATTCATTTCATTAAAATAAGCAATTCAGAGTATAATTCAGCGGAAAACATAAACAATAAAATAAGTTCCCAAAACCCGGGAATTTTGCACAAAATCAACATAGTTATCTTTATATAAAACTTTTAAAAATAAATGTTTAATAGTAAAACTTCAATTCCTGTATGCCCTTCACCGTCCAAGTAGCTTCGTGCACGTCCAAGCGATAAGGCATCCTCTTCCTAACCTGAAACTCATACTAACATGCACACAAAGTCAGCTTGAGCTGAGTGAGTTCAAGTTTTAAGTAAATAATATCAGTAGTAATAGTTATGATAGTCAAACCAAAAGTTTTAAAAAGTAAAAGGGTGCATCCATCAAATCATCATTACCGAAAACTAAACATCCTCATACATACATATACAAAATGTATATGTAAACATCCTTTCAATTACATCTCTATATATATATAACATCCACGTATAACATCAGGATCGAGCAAACGTACAACCCAAACACGTAATATCAGTACATGCAAACACAAAGTAGGCATACACAACATCAGTATCGAAACGACTACAATATCGCCAAATATAGGTCAAGCAATAATGTGTATACATATATATATATTTAACATCCCAAGGCCGACTATATGCTAGCAAGCCTATATAAATTCGTTTAAAACATTTCATCATGTAAAAAAACACTTAGGTGTGCATGCTAGCCCAAAGGTAAAAAGAGTAAAAGGGGCATCATGAACTCACGTGAAATTAATCGAACACCTGCAACGAGCAAGGAAATCCCTAAGTACACAATCACAAGTGAGGGCCTGTAAATTATACACAACACGTTACTACACTAGACCGTAAGAACACTCTTGCCTAATGGGCCGTTCAAGCCCAACTCTTTGGCCCAAGGCCCAACACTTGGCCCTCGGCCCAACAACTTGGCCCAAGGCCCAAGGATAATCAAATCGGGTTGAATGCGCGTGTAATAAACCTTAAAACCTTTTGTTAAACGAATCAGCCCCGAATGGACCAAATTCTATTTTAAATCTTTTCATTCATCAAGATTATGTCACCCGAGTTGATAGGGTTGATGGTTCCTTTTTACAACTCTTACTTTAACGTTTAAACGAAAATTCGCGTACCGTCGACTCGATTGACGAAGCACTAACCACAACAGCCCGAGCATCAAAAAAATAATTTTTCCACAGCCCTTAAACCCCCCTAGGGCTGTAGAAACTGATTCGGTCGGTCACCCGATCAATTAACGCATCAAACTCAACAATTTACAATTCTACACCTGATAAACCCTAGTTTTTGAACTAAAATCGATTGACCGACCTAAACACCTCCAATGACCACGAAATTTTAATATGATGTAAATGCCATAACTGGGGATCTTTTTACACCGGAAACTCTAATTTTTATCCACGGGAAGTGGGTCAATTACACCTTGGCGGAAAATCTGTCAAACGAAAAGTTTCGGCAAAATTGAGCATCAAAACGATTAGGGTGAGCAAAAAGAGTGTTGGGGATTGTAGTACATACCTTGAACTACTTCTAGGAGCTTGGAATCGATCAAAAAGTCGAAGCAATGAAACGGGGGAGGGGCTGGAAGTGGTCGATCGCTACTGCTGCTGAACTAGGGTTTAGTTTTTTTTTGTTTAGTGTTATATCATAAAACTTTTTCATTCTAGCCTCCAGAAAATAATAATAATGCAACTTGGAAGAAATGTTAAGCGATGAGACGTACCAGGATGACTTAAAGGCTTCTGAGGAACGTCGGATAAATCCCTAGAATTATACATACTATACAATCCTTAATTCTTGAAACCGGAATTTACGGGCGTTACAAATCCACCCCCTTACAATGGGATTCGTCCGCGAATCTCGATGCGACCGGAACAACGGCGGATAATGCTTCATCATATCGCCTTCGGACTCCAAGTGGCCTCGGAACCCCTACGGTGTTTCCACTGCACCTTCACCTGTCCAACCACCTTATTTCTCAAACGCCTCTCCTGACGGTCAAGAATAGCAATCCGTTGCTCAACGTAGTTCAGCTTACTATCGAGTTCGATATCATCAAGAGGCACATGGGCCTCTTCATCCGCTAGGCATTTCCTCAGATGGGACACGTGAAAAGTAGGATGAATCCCCGCGAGCTGCTCGAGCAATTCCAGCCTATATGCTACCTCACCGACTCGGGCCAATATTCGGAACGGGCCAATAAACCTTGGACTGAGCTTCCCCCTCTTACGAAAACGAATAATGTCCTTCCAGGGAGAAACTTTTAACATAACCCGATCCCCAGCCTCAAACACAATAGGCCTTCGCCTTTTATCTGCATAAGACTTCTGACGATCCTGCGCGGCCTTCATAAATGCTTTAATCTTGTCGAGCTTCTCAGTTGTAGCCTCAACCACCTCTAAACTACCCAACTGCTTTTGACCAATGGAACCCAAACAGACTGGGGTCCTACACCTCTTACCATACAACATCTCAAACGGTGGCATCCCAATCGTGGCGTGATAACTGTTGTTATACGAAAACTCCACCAACGGTAAGTGATGGTCCCAACTACCACCAAAGTCGATAACACAAACCCGAAACATATCCTCGAGAGTCTGAATGGTCCTCTCGGACTAACCATCTGTCTGCGGGTTTATAAGCAGTACTGATGAGGAGTTTGATGCCCATCTCCTCGTGAAACCTATTCCAAAACCTGGAGGTGAAACGCGTATCCCTATCCGAAACAATAGATACCGGCACCCCATGCCTAGAGACGATCTCACGAATAAACACATCGGCCAGCTGCTCAGAATTAAAAGTCTCTAGAATCGGCAAGAAATGGGCGCTCTTGATTAATCTATCCACGATTACCCAAATGGTGTCATAATTACCCCTAGGATACGAGGCGGTTTAGTCACGAAATCCATAGTAAGATTCTCCCATTTTCACTCAAGTATTTCCAACGGCTGAAGTTTCCCAAATGGCTTCTGATGCTCGGCCTTAACTTCTAGACACGTCAAACACTTACTCACGTACTGAGCCACCTCAAATTTCATCACAGGCCACCAATAATTTTTCTTCAAGTCTTGGTACATCTTGGTCGCGCCCGGGTGAATAGAATAGCGCGACTTGTGTGCTTCAACCAAAATTTGATCTCTGAATCCCCCATACCTTGGTACCCATAAATGACCATCCTTATACTTCACCCCATCACCGACGTCTTCCAACAATTTCACCTGACCCCAAACACGTTCTGACATAATCCATTCCACCTGCAACGCTTCATTCTGGACGTTGGCTATTTGTTTCAAAATGTCGGGTTTGAGAATAAGCTGGTAGGATTTCACACGAATCGGCTTCGGTCTCTCCTTCTGGCTCAACGCGTCGGCCACCACGTTAGCCTTACCGTGGTGGTACATAATATCCAAATCATAATCCTTAATCAACTCCAACCATCGTCGTTGGCGCATATTCAGTTCCTTTTATTCAAACAAGTATTTTAAACTCTTATGGTCGGTATAAATAATGCAAGGAACACTGTACAAATAATGTCTCCACAACTTAAGCGCAAACACCACCGCCGCCAGCTCCAAATGGTGGGTAGGATAATTCGCCTCATGAGGCTTCAACTTCCGTGAGGCATAAGCGATGACTCGACCTCGCTGCATCAAAACACACCCAAGCCCCTGATAAGAGGCATCAGAATACACCACCAAATCATCGGTGCCAATAGGTAAAGCTAAGAACGGGGCATGCGTCAATATGTTCTTCAACTCGAGAAAAGCCTTCTCCTGTTCCGTACCCCAAACGAACTTAACACTCTTCTTAGTCAGCTTGGTCAGTGAAGAAGCAATTTTCTAAAATTCGGGAATAAAGCGGCGGTAATACCCCGCCAAACCCAGAAAACTACGGATTTCAGTTGGAGACTTAGGAGACTCCCATTCATTCACGGCTTCCACCTTGGCATGGTCAACCAGAATACCACTCGGGTTAATAACATGGCCCAAGAATTGAACCTCACGTAACCAGAATGAACACTTAGAAAACTTCGCATACAATTTGTTCTTCCGCAGAGCCTCCAACACTTCCCTAAGATGACCGGCGTGATCGGATTCATTTTTAGAGTACACAAGAATGTCGTCGATGAACACAATAACCGAACGATCGAGCATAGGTCTACACACCCGGTTTATAAGATCCATGAACGCAGCCGGTGTGTTGGTCAAACCGAAAGACATCACCAGAAATTCGAAATGTCCATAACGAGTGCGGAAGGCAGTCTTAGGAATATCTTCCTCCCGAATCTTCAGCTAATGATACCCGGACCTAAGGTCGATCTTCGAGAACCAATTGGCCCCTTGGAGTTGATCAAATAAGTCGTCGATCCTCGGGAGCAGGTACCGATTTTTAATAGTGAGCTTATTCAACTCATGGTAGTCAATGCACATTCGCATGCTACCGTCCTTCTTCTTAACGAAAAAGACCGGGGCACCCCAAGGCGAGATGCTCGGTCAAATAAAGCCCTTATCGAGCAAGTCTTCTAACTGAGCCATAAGTTCCTTCATTTCATTTGGTGCTAAACGGTAGGGAGCTCGGGCAACGGGCTTGGCGCCCGGTACAAGGTCTATCTGGAACTCGACCTCGCGATCCGGCGGCACATCTGACAAATCATATGGAAATACATCAGGGAAATCTCGAACAATAGGAACATCACCGATGGTAGCCACCTCGGTATTTACATTCATAGCATACGACAGATACGCCCCACACCCCCGCTGCATCAACTTTCCCGCCTTAAGCATGGATATAATATGTGGCGTCGCAACATTCCGATCACCGAAGACTGTAATTCGAGTCCCATCTGGGGCTCTTAGACGAACGAGTTTCTGACCACAAATGATCTGAGCAACAACATTCGTGAGCCAATCCATCCCGAGCACCACATCGAAACAACCAAGCGGCATCAAATACAATCGCACCGGAAATCTATAACCAGACAACTCAATGGAACAACCTTGAATAGCCCTAGACACGGACACGGATTTTCCTATGGCGACCTCAACCTCAAACCCATCGACTACGCGCTCAGGTGATTTATTCAACAAGGAACAGAAAGCGGTAGACACAAAACTCTTACTGGCGCCCGAATCAAATAAAACTAAAACCTGTAACTCATCAAGTAGGAAAGTACCTGGGACGATGTTATACTACTGCTTAGCTACATGGTCAACACATACTATTTCAAAGGCACAAGAAATTATAACGGTGGAATGAAAGCTAAATAAGGAAAAGGTACCTGAGACGAAATCTGCATCCTCTTTCGCTTCCTTCTTGGAGATGTTGAAGGCCCTCGCCCTAGCCTTTAGCTTCTCATCCATCTTCCCCCTCGAGGAAGTCCCCTGCCAGGACCTCCCTGCCTTACTGGACGGACAGTTTGATGCCAAGTGACCCGAACCCTTACAGCGGAAACAGGTCAATGTCGGACACTCGAAATGAGGGTGTCCTACCTTATCACAACGAAAAAAAGTGCCAAACCCAATCCTACATTCCCCCTTATGCGGCTTCTCGCACTTTTTACAATTACCAAACTCCGCACCCCTTTTAAACTCAGAAGTCTCAGTCTTTACCCTTTTCTCAGACGGATTAAAATTGCTTCCCCTGGGCCGCTTACAGTACGAATTTGAGTTCCATGCCTTCCTATTCTCGGGCGGCGGTAACTTCTCCCTCTAATCATACAGCGTACCTGCTAGAGTGACCACCGAGTGAAAAGAGTTCATGTCGGTAGTCAACATACCCTTACGAATATCCACCGGAAGCCCATTCACGTACTTCTTAATCCTCTTGGTTTCGGGGGTAACCAAATCGGGACATAAACGAGCCATCTTGTTAAAATTGGTGGTATACTCCCGATGTGACATAGTATCGGCCTCCAAGGTCAAAAATTCCTGCTCTATCTTATCCAATTCATGTGGAGGACAAAACTGATCGAGAACCAATTTCTTCTACTCTTCCCACGTCATCCTCCTAATCGAACGATCACCCATAGCTTGCGCCAAGTTATCCCACCAACATAGTGCCTCGGAACGAAACGAGGCAGTAGCATAAGTCACCATATCATCCCCCTTTCACTTACTAACCCTCAGAACAGCCTCCATCTCTCTCACCCACTGATGTGCTGCCAATGCATCTTTAGTACCATCGAAAGAAGGGGGGTCGCACTTCTTAAAGTCACCATACAAGCAACCCCGGGTCGATACACTAACTGTCCGCACCTCATCTTCATCCCCACTCGGCACATACACTTCCTCTTCCTCTTCAACCGGTACCTCCGTACTCTTCCTTCCCCTATCTGAACCCTTACCAACCAGTGACTCCTCCATGGCTTTGATGGCCTCAGCAACGATCTCAGAAATGGCGCTGTGGAGCACTTGGTAAACCTCATCCGCGATAGCCACACGCATAGCAGGATCTAAGGCAGGGTTATCCCCCTCCTCATGAATCAGGGTGTCCTGCTGGAAAGTAGGAATCTCACTCTCGGCTTTGGCACGTGGCTTACGACCATGACCACGACCACGAACAGTAGAACCACCTCTCTTAGCTACTCAAGTATTAACCATGACTTATCCCTATAAAGACAAAATTTTAATATGGTCAGGTACAAGTGGCATTTAGAACATGTAAGGTAAGGGTAAACTACTAATGACATTGATCAAGTGTAATTAGTCGTTTACTTTACCCGCCCGTCCTAATCACCCCCTGCCCCTATCCACATTAGCCTTCTATCTAACACTTAAACAATTAATCACATACTGGAAACTTTTAAACTTAAAGTAATGACTAATAATCTAAAGATACCTCTTGGCGTGCAGCTACTCGCGGTGAGCATACTAGTCTCTTTTCTTACAGTTCGAGTCCAAGCATTCAGGGATGCTCGGATCCCTCGAACCAAGGCTCTAATAACAACTTGTAAGGCCCCGAACCCCGGGAACCCCACAGTTGGTAATCATGGAAAACACTTGTAAAAATATTTAAACTTAAAAATGATATATTTCATTAAAATAAGCAATTCAGAGTATAATTCAGCGGAAAACATAAATAATAAAACAAGTTCCCAAAACCCGGGAATTTTGCACAAAATCAACATAGTTATCTTTATATAAAACTTTTAAAAAAAATGTTTAATAGTAAAACTTCAATTCCCGTATGCCCTTCACCGTCCAAGTAGCTTTGTGCACGTCCAAGCGATAAGGCATCCCCTTCCTAACCTGAAACTCACACTAACATGCACACAAAGTGTGCTTGAGCTGAGTGAGTTCAAGTTTTAAGTAAATAATATCAGTAGTAATCGTTATGATAGTCAAACCAAAAGTTTTAAAAAGTAAAAGGGTGCATCCATCAAATCATCATTACCGAAAACTAAACATCCTCATACATACATATACAAAATGTATGTGTAAACATCCTTTCAATTACATCTCTATATATATTACAGTAAATATATGTAACATCCACGTATAACATCAGGGTCGAGCAAACGTACAACCCAAACACGTAACATCAGTGCATGCATACACAAAGTAGGCATACACAACATCAGTAGTCGAAACGACTACAACATCGCTAGATATAGGCCAAGCAATAATCTATATACATATATATATATATATATATATATTTAACATCCCAAGGCCTACTATACGCTAGCAAGCCTATATAAATTCGTTTAAAACATTTCATCATGTAAGAAAACACTTAGGTGTGTATGCTAGCCAAAAGTAAAAAGAGTAAAAGGGGCATCATGAACTCACCTGAAATCAATCGAATACCTGCAACGAGCTAGGAAATCCCTAAGTGCACAATCACAAGCGAGGGCCTGTAAATTATACACAACACGTTACTACACTAGACCGTAAAAACACTCTTGCCTAATGGGACGTTCAAGCCCAACGCTTTGGCCCAAGGTTCAACAACTTGGCCCAAGGCCCAACAGTTGGCCCAAGGCCCAAAAACTTGGCCCATGGCCCAATACTTGGCCCAAGGCCCATCCCTTGGCCCAAGGCCCAACACATAGCCCTAGACCCAAGGCCCAAGGATAATCAAATCGGGTCGAATGCGCATGTAATAAACCTTAAAACCATTTGTTAAACGAATCAGCCCCGAATGGAGCAAATTCCATTTTAAATCTTTTCATTCATCAAGATTATGTCACCCGAGTTGATAGGGTTGACGGTTCCTTTTGCAACTCTTACATTAACGTTTAAACGAAAATCCGCGCACCACCGACTCGATTGACGAAGCACTAACCACAACAGCCCCGAGCATCAAAAAAATAATTTTTCCACAGCCCTTAAACCCCCCTAGGGCTGTACAAACTGATTGGGTCGGTCACCCGATCAATTAACGCATCAAACTCAACAATTTGCAATTCTACACCCGATAAACCCTAGTTTTTGAACTAAAATCGATTGACCGACCTAAACACCTCCAATGACCACGAAATTTTAATATGATGTAAATGACATACCTGGGGATCTTTCTACACCGGAAACTCTAATTTTTATCCACGGGAAGTGGGTCAATTTCACCTTTGCCGAAAATCTGTCCAACGAAAAGTTTCGGCGAAATTGAGCATCAAAACGATTAGGAGTGAGCAAAAAGAGTGTTAAGGATTGTAGTACATACCTTGAACTACTTCTAGGAGCTTGGAATCGATCAAAAAGTCGAAGCAATGAAAGGGGGGAGGGGCTGGAAGTGGCCGATCGCTAGTGCTGCTGAACTAGGGTTTAGTTATTTTTTGTTTAGTGTTATATCATAAAACTTTTTCATTCTAGCCCCCGGAAAATAATAATAATGCAACTTGGAAGAAATGTTACTCGATGAGACGTACCGGGATGACGTAAAGGCTTCTGAGGAACGTCGGATAAATCCCGAGAATTATACATACTCTACAATCCTTAATTCTTGAAACCGGAATTAACGGGCGTTACATATTTGGTAGATTACCTTGACGCATCAAACGTTTTGAAAACCATTCAAGCCATGTGTTTGATTTTTAATTATATGTAAAATTCTAAAGCCTTCGCGCTAGTTTTAGAGTCAATGTACTCACATTTGTTATGATTAGTATGACTTAATTGATTTATGTTGTGCATGTTATCTCGAACCTGTAGTTACAAGAATATCTTTGTATGAATATCTAGATCAAATGATCTAGCTTAGGACCTTTAGTCTAGTTTTTAGTTTAAACCTTGATAAAACATTTCTTTTTGTTTAAATCTCATTTTTATTCAAAATGCTTACTTTAGTTTTTATGACGTTTGGTGTGGCATGCTTTGGCCTAATAGGTTCGAACACTCTCATCAAGCTCTCCAGGAAAGTAAACGAGTTCCGCGGTTGATTGGGATTTATACGAATTACTTTCCTTAGACAAGAAACTCGACTACCGGTATTGTCACCCTTCCAGTTACTACATGCCCGTTATATAAAATTTATATTTCTTCCTTTAGAAGAAAGTCAATTGACAATAACATTTTGTAAGTAAAACTTTATGTATCTTAATAATAAAGAAGATTTATTTTTCTAAGCCTGTATATATAAAAAAAACTTAAATATATATCTATAAACTTTCCAAGGTTTAGCCAATACCGTCAACTAGGATCTAAGCTATGAATTAAAATATCTTAAACATAACTTTTACCTTAAAATGGGTATAATGCTTAAGGACGAACGAGGAGTACCTCGACTATACATAGGGTGCTGGGGTTGAAACGTCAGAACTTCGGAGTTGCGTCGGGACTCCTACTTGATGGCACGAACTACGAGAAAGTGAGAGTGTGGATTTGCGTTTTGGATGCCAAATGAGGAGCCATGCTCACCATTTATAGCCATCCTCGGTCGGACCATTACTCACCATCATGCGACATGTGTATTTTTCGATGATGAGTCGTGCTATTTGGTGCTGATATGTGGCGTTATAATTGATTAGTCACTAGCCACATGTCATTTCGTGAGGATACCTGTAGTTATGTGTTGACACGTGTCCTTCCGTGTTGCCACCACGTGACACGTGTCTTTTCATGGTGATGAGTCACAGGACACGTGTCGATTCCATATATCTTTAGGTAAATGACTAACCGGCCCCTCAACTGTAAGACCCCGGATCCCAGAAATCCTACAGTTGGTCATCATATCCAAAAATTCATAAAAATTTAAGACCCAATTTTAAATTCATTTTATTTTGAAACCAGTTTAGAGTATAAAATCAGCGGAAAGTTATAAGTATCAAATAAGTTCCCCAAAAACCGGGAAAATATGCCCAAAACCAAATTTGAGTACGTTTAATAATAATTGAAAAGAAACAAATTTCATTATAAAATTCCCCGACTAGATATGCCTTCAACCGTCCAAGTAGTCTCGAGCACGTCCAAGCGGTAAGCATCCTCCTCTTAACCTGAAACTCACACTAACAAACACACAAATTCAGTTTGAGCTGAGTGAGTCCAAGTTTTTAATAAACAACATTTATATAAATCATTACAATAGTTTAGATATAATATGGGATAAAAGTAGTTAGGTCATAATAAACGATAAGCAATCATACTTATATATCTATATAATTATATCCCTATGCATAACATCCAAGTAATAACATCAGGGTCGAGAACACGTACAACCCAAACACGTAACATTCCATCAGATGGTGATCATGCCACACGGGCTTCCCCCTCACGGGCTTTCCAGGGCCCGTCACAGGATTTTAGAAGCTGAGTAGTATAGTTTGGCCCGGCCAAGATCACCATCCACCATATGCAAACACAAAGTAGGCATACGCAAACATCCTTAGTCAATATGACTAATTAACATTACCAATTATAGGCCATAAAGTAACACATGTATAGACATACGTATATATTATTCCAAGATATACCATACTAAAAGTAAGTCTATGGGCCTAAAGGTAACACATGTGTACATACCTAAATATCATCACCAAATACCATAGTACAAGTGAATCTATGCAAAATCATTTTAAGTGGTTTATCAAGTAAAAACAGTTCGGTGTGTATGCTAGCCTAAAACTTGAAAAGAGTGAAAAGGGGCATCATGAACTCACCTTAATCGTGTAAAGTGTATATATGTTTTCCACACATCCGTTTAGACCACAAAACGCCTATACCCGCATGAAGAGTCCCCGCCGAAGCTTGTAACAACGCCGACATCCTTGATCCTTGGCCTCTAATCTTCTTTCTAAGCGTCTTAATAGACCGGTCAAGTCTTGTTCGTTTTCCAAAAAAAATCTGCTTACAAACCAGCTATCCGTGCGCGCTAGCGACCTCAAACTAAAACCAAAAAACCGCTGATCATACCCTCCCATGTTCAGTCATATATGGCAGCCAAAAAAAACTTGTTTTGGGTGTCTCTTTGATTTCAGATTTCAGCCCCCAATTACCTCATACGTGGTAGTTAAATACCATGAACCGCTGCTGTTATGTGCACCATATTTCAGTCTAGAAATCAAACACTAACACAAGCAGCTGCTGTTCCATTTTCAATCAGCTTTGGACGCCCAAAACCCCTTGTATTTGGTGCCATTTGGTCACCAACTGCAGCCCCGAGGTAACTCATACGCATCTATAAAACACTATGAATCATTGATGATTCAACTAGGTGATTCGGTCTCGAAAACGAACCTGAACGCATGGAGTTGCTGTTCCATTAAGATAGCCTAAAAGCTTGTATTTGGGGGGCTTTTTAGTTACCGATTAAGCCCCAAACTGTCCCTGTAATGCGTCCCGCGCAGCTTCCGAATAGCTTGATTCATTGCTGCTCTTCACGCTACAATATGGCCTTTAGATCGCACACAAACATAGCACATTACTGCCCAATACCACTGCAGATTCATGACTATCCGACCATTTATACAACCCAAAAACAGCCCCGTTAAGTCCACGGGAATACCAGTGCTCCAATCCCCTCTTTACATATGCCTTTTGTCACCAATAACGGCGGATCGCCACTTAACTGAAACTGTACCATGTGAATTTTGATTAGACATTAACACTCATACGTGCTGGACTATTTTATATGGCCACTAAATCAAGAATTGGTCTCATGCACAACTCCCATACGAACCTGAACTAAGAACGTCTTCAATAGAGGCTAAACTCAAACTGGAACTTCTGCCAAAATCATGTTTCCCATGCAGACTCCAAGTTCTATAGCCCCATGCTTCATATTTATCGTCATCCATCCTTAGCTTATTAACCTCACCCTAAACGCTTTTACCACTTTGCATGCACGTAACCCCTATCCACTACTTAATTTCAAGGTGCAAAGATACCCACACCATCAAATAAGTTCACAGTAGGCTACATGTTGCATCACGGCCTAAGGGCGAGTCAGCATTCATGTGATTGCACTTGATAAAAACCTAAATCTGTTTTACGCACAAGCAGCGATACGAACCCGAATCACCTTGAGCGCCTATACCTTACAATAATCAAATCGTCAGGCTATACACGAAACAATGATGGATTGGTGTTGATGAACCGACATGGATGCCAAAACTGAACCGACCACAAGAATCGTCAACAAAAGAAAATAAAAACCTGAGACGTGACCGGAGGCTCCAAATAATGGTGAACTAGAAAGTAACCCTTGCTACGGTGGAGAGAAACCCTATTCTCTACGAAAGGGGTCGGATGTCGGCCTTCTAAATGCGTTTTTTGGAATTCATGAATTGAGAATGGGCATAAAACGTGAGTAGGTTAAAGAATGGGAATTAATTTCCATATTTTCACAAAGGCCTTTTAGATCCCTCCAGCTTTCGCCTCATTACATATTAGCCCCAAAGTAGGTTAGGTGATAGCTTCAAATCTTCAATAACAATAGGTAAAACACGAATTATACAACAACACTATATATCAAAAATTTGGGGCGTTACATCAACTTCCTAAATTGACAAAATTGGTATAGAAATTTTCGGGATGTTACATCCTCCCTACCTTTTGAATTAATCTCGTCCTCGAGATTGATCGAATTAGTGTGGGTACTTCTTCCGTATTTCTGACTCAAGTTCTCAACTATACTCTGGACCACACCTAAAGTTCCATCGAACTTTAACTAGCTTCAATCTTTTCCGTTTGAGTAATTTAATTTGGCTATCCGCAATTTGGATTGGCTGTTCTACAAACTTAAGCTTTTCTTTTATCTGCTCATCTTTTAAAGGCACTTTAAGAGATTCATCGGCGAAACACTTACGTAGGTTTGACACGCGAAATACGTTGTGTACTCCTTTCATCTCTCTAGTAGTTCTAATTGATAGGCGACTGGTCAGATCTTTTCGAGAACCTTGAATGTTCCAACGAAACGAGGACTCAACTTTCTTGTCTTGCCAAATCGAATTACGCCTTTCCAAGGTGATACCCTTAGTAATACCTTGTCACCTTCCTAAAATTCTAATGGTCTCCGACGAACATCAGCATAACTTTTTTGTCTATCTCTGGCTACTTTTAAACGTTCTCGGATCTGTATTACTCTGTCAATTGTATTCTGAACTATTTCAGGACCTGACATTTGATTTTCTCCATTTTCTGACCAACATACCGGTGTTCTACATTTACGCCCATATAATATCTCGATTAGTGCGGCTTGAATACTGGTGTGATAACTATTGTTGTTGGAAAATTCCATTATGGGTAAATGGGTATCCCAACTGCCTCCAAAATCTATCACACAAGCTTGGAGCATGTCTTCTAATGTTTGAATTGTTCATTCACTTTGTCCATCAGTATGTGGATGATAAGCCGTGCTTAAGTTTAAGCGTGCACCCATCGCTTCTTGAAACCTTTCCAAAAATGGGACGTGAAACGACTATCTCTGTCAGAAATAATGGATAGTGGCACTCCATGTAAAGATACTATGTTATCCACATATAATTGTGCTAATCTATCCCTGCTGAATGATTCCTGAATTGGTATGAAATGAGCAGACTTTGTAAGTCTATCTATGATAACCCAGATTGCATCATTTTGTCGTGAGCTTTTAGGTAACTTCATGATAAAATCCATGGTTATCATATCCCATTTCCAAATTGGTATTTCTGGTTGCTGTAGTAAACCTGTCGGCTATTGATGTTCTGCTTTAACTCTAGAGCAAGTTAAACATTTCGCACATAGATGGCAATATTTTTCATAATGCCTATCCACCGATAATCATTTTTAAGATTGTGATACATCTTGTCATTTCCAGGATGCATCATGTATTTGGATTTATGGGCTACTTCAAGAATCTTTTCTCGTAAGTTTCCTATGATTGGTACCCAGACTCTATTCCCTAATATGAGAATATAGTACCATTTTGTTTTTCTTTAGTAATCTGATTTTCTTCCATTTCTTTCTTTTGAGCATTCTTTATTTGCTCAATTTGATCTATTTGTACCTCCAATCTCAATGCTCTAACCCTCTTGGGTTTTTCATGTTCATTTCGACTAAATGCGTCTGCTACTATATTAGCTTTACCCTCTTGATAGACTATTTCATAGTCATAATCATTTAGGGTTTCCATCCATCTTCTTTGGTGCATATTAAGTTCTTTCTGATCAAAGATATGCTTTAAGATTTTATGATCAGTGTACACGATGAATTTAACTCCATAGAGATAGTGCCTCCATAATTTCAGTGCGAATATTATGGCACCTAATTCTAGATCGTGAGTTGTATAATTCTTTTCATGTACTTTTAGTTCTCTTGAAGCTTAAGCTATAACCTTATTTCCTTGCATAAGTGCACAACCCAATCTTGTGAGAGATGGGTCATTATATACCACAAAGTTTTCTGTACCTTCTGGCAAAGCCAGTATAGGTGCATTTGCAAGCTTTTGCCTTAGCATATCGAATACCACTTGTTGCTTCGTTCCCCACTTGTATTTGACATTCTTACGAGTTAATGAGGTTAATGGGACAGCTATCCGAGAGAAATTCTCTGTGAATCTTCTATAATAACCTACCAAACCTAAGTAACTTCTAACTTCAGTTGGCGGTTTTGGAATCTCCCAATTAGTTATAGCTTCTATCTTTGCAGGATCTACTTGTATGTCCTTTGCATTGACCACATGTCCAAGAAATTGTACTTCGTGGAGCAAAAATTCGCATTTGGAGAATTTAGCATACGATTTCTCATTTTTGAGTAGTTTAAGTAAAATCCTGAGATGAACTTTGTGATCCTCCTCCGATTTAGAATAAATAAGTATATCGTCGATGAATACGATTACAAGTTTATCTAAATTACAAATCTATTCATCATATCCATGAATGTGGCTGGAGCATTAGTAAGTCCAAACGGCATAACCGTGAACTCATAATGTCCATACCTTGTTCTGAAAGCTGTTGTGGATATATCTTCTTCTTGTAATTTCAGTTGATGATAACCTGAACATAAATCAATTTTCAAAAAGAAACTCGCTCCTTGTAGTTGATCAAAGAGATAATCTATTCTTGGTAGCGAGTATCGATTTTTAATAGTTACTTTGTTCAAGGCCCAGTAATCGATGCACATTCTCATCGATCCATCTTTCTTCTTCACGAACAATATTGGAGTTCCACATGGTGAAGAACTTGGTCGAATGAATCCTTTCTCCAAAAGTTCATCCAACTGTGCCAGTGGCTTTGCTTCCACCCACTTGGTAAAGTAGTCAATTGCATCTAACAAGAATTTAACCCGCCCAGGCGCTTCAGGGAATGGGCCCATGATGTCTACGGCCCATTTCTGGAATGGCCAAGCAGACGTTACAAGAATTAGCTTGTTTTGGGGACGGAGTATATGCAGCACATGTCTCTAGTCATTTCCGAATTTCTCTTTCCGCATCCATGTGCATGTCCGGCCAATAATACCCAGCATTCATAATCTTTGCCACTACCATCCTTGGTCCTGCATGTAATCCGCAGATGCCTTCGTGGATTTCTCTGATCAAGTAATTAGCATCTTCTACGTCTGCACATAGGAGTAACGGACCAAGGAAGGACTTCCTGTACAAAAACCCGTCTTGGATTTGATAATACAATGCTTTGTGGCAAATTTTCCTAGCCATGGCTTTTACTTCTGGCAAATTCCCGAAGGACAAATACTCCATGATAGGTGTGATCCACGAATGTGTCCCTGTTTGGATAACCAAAACTTGATGCTGAGGGACGGAACAGTTGTCCAATACCTCAATGCATATGTCCCTGCCTAGATGTTCGAAACTCGTGGATGCCAGTTTACTCAGCGCGTCGACGGGTCGATTCTCGCTTCATTTAATGTGAATTACTTTGTAAGATGTAAACTGTCGCATAAGATCTTTGGCATGAGACAAGTATGAGGCCATTACTTCGTATTTTGCCTCATACATTCCCGAAACCTGTCCTGCAATAAGCATAGAATCTACCCACGCTTCAAGATACCGGACACCCAATTTCTTGGCGATTCTCGGCTCAGCCAAGAACGCCTCGTATTCTGCCTCATTGTTGGTACTCTTAAAGTTCAACTTTATAGCATATGAAAATTCTTAGCCATCTAGATTGAACAATCTCAAGCCTGCTCCTGATCCCTCTCGACTAGATGCCCTATCAGTGAACAAAGTCCACATTTGACCTTCTTCTGACGAGACTGGAGGTTGATGTTCGTATAAACATTCTTGAATTTTTTCATTCGGTACCTCGGTGATAAAGTCCGCCAATACTTGGCCATTTATTGCGGGTCTAGGTCTGTACTCTATGGTGTGTTCACCTAGCTCGATTGCCCACTTGGCCAATCTCCCCGACAATTCCAGCTTACTTAACACGCTTTTCAGCTTGTAGTCCGTCAGCACGTTGATGGGGTGCCCTTGGAAATATCTTTTCAATTTTCGCGCAACATATACTATGGCTAACACTAATTTTTCCAGCATCGAGTATCGGGTTTCGGCATCCGCCAAGGTGCTACTTACGTAGTAAATTGGCGTATGGATTGATTTCCGGTACGTCAATAAGACCGCCCCTACCACGATGTTTGACGCGGAAGGATATAATGTGAGGGGCTCTCCTACGCATGGTGCAGTCAACGTTGGGAGCTCTATTAAACACTTTTTTACCTTCAAAAACGCTTTCTTAGCCTCCGATATCCACTTAAAGTGTGCTTTTTTCAAGCAACTGCGTAGTCTAGACACGAAGGGATAAGATTTTGAAGCACGATTTGCTAGAAATCTGTTCAGTGCTACTAAACGACCATTTATTGTCTACACCTCTTTGAGTGATGATGGGGAAGGCATCCGAGCAATTGCCAGGACTTTATCCGGGATTTCTTTTAACCCTTCTCCTGTGACAATCACTTCCATGAACTTACCTTCCTCCATGCCGAAAAAGCATTTTGTCGGGTTAAGCTTCATATTTATATTTTCCAAGGTGGAGAAGACATCTATAATATAACGCAACATTTGGTCCTCCTCCACACTCTTGATGACCAAGTCATCCACGTAAACTTTCAAATCCTTGCCAATTTGTTCTCTGAATGTATTGTCCATCAAACGCTGATAAGTGGCTCCCGCGTTTTTTAAATCGAACGGCATCATCTTATAACAAAAGGTCCATTGATCAGTCCGAAAGGCTGTTTTGTCTTCATCGCGAGTAGCCATTCGGATCTGATAGTAGGGCGCCACTGCGTTTACCTTTAAATCGATTTCTGGGAGCGGGTAGCAATCTATCGGGCATGCGTTATTTAGATTTTTAAAGTCGATGCACATGCACCATGTCCCGTTACTCTTGGGGACCATCACTAGTAACAGATCTTCAAACAAATCTAAAAACAAATAACAAATCTAAAATCAAATAATATAACAAATCTAAAAACAAAATTTGAATATCTTTGAAATAACTCAAAAAAAGTAACACATTTGAATGCATCAACATATCAGACACTGCCGAATTGAGAAGTGGCCGCTGGTCGTTAGTGATCGCTGCATTTTCGAAATGTCGGGCCAATCCACCACGGCACTGTCGCCGGACTTGAAGTGCACGCTAGTCACTGGAGTGTCAGACCACCACCGAATAGGCGAAGTCGATGTGAGTGATAAGACTGGAGAGGAGAAGTCGGTGTGAGATTGTGAACTATGGAGCTGGAGGTTAGAGCTGGAGGCTAGAGGTAGGATATAGGAGCAAGGAAGAAGTGGGTTTTGTGAATTAATTAGGTTTCAGAAGATAAGAATATATGTTTGAATATAAAAACATAAATTGAAAATATTAAATTTAATATATCGGATAGTTCAGATATCTGAACTATCCGAAAAATCCCAGAGTTGTATTTGATTCCGATCCAAATTTCGGATATCCAGGATTCGGATGTCCAAATTTTCGGATATCCGAAATTCCAGGTAGTTCGGATACGAATTATCGGATAATTCGGATACGGATTCAAATTCTTTTGAACACCCCTAATCACAAGTTGGCGGACTCAATGGGTATTTTTTTTCAGCCTCTTGCTATCTCTAATGAGGGCTTAAGTCCATCATATCTCATGTTTGCAAATGATGTTAATTTATGTGGTCATTGGTCTATATCCAGTGTGTTGAAGTTGAATATGGCTAGGCTACTTAGAAGTTTTTATCATGCCTTGGGACTCCGAGTTAAGTTGAACAAATGTTACATGTCTGGTATTTTTGTAGCCAACATTGAGGTTTCTCAATTGGTGTCTCGGTTACATTGTATAACCAATAAGTTCCCTTACTCTCATAAAGGCCTTTGAGTTGGGGTGGATATGATATTGGTACAAATTTGGAAACGGGCTCTCGACGCATTTGAAGCCCTATTGTCTAATTGGAAAGCAACAAACCTGTCTATGGGAGGCCGGCTCACTCTGATAAAGTCGTTCTGGATTCCTTATCCGTTTTGTTTTCCTCATTAGATAAAATACTGGTACGAGTCTCAGAGCAAACGGAAATATACCCAAAAAGGAAAAAAAACAGAAAAGAAAAATTAAATACATAATTAAATATAGCTTTTCTAAATAGGGTAAAGTTAAAATACAAAGGACAATAAGAATGGAAAGATTGAGAAGTATTCTAATCCAATAAACTTAGATTTGAATGGTGAATATTAATTTAAAAGAATATATTAATGGAAAGGGCATAAAGGTAATAACTCACTTTTATTGACTTTCTATTTTTACATGCAAAGCGCATGTCAATTCCTCGTCATTTTAAAATGTCCACAACTTTTCATTCAACATTCTTTTTAAAAAAATCACCATAATAACAAGCGTTTTTTTATCTTTTAATATAAGTGTCATATTGTTATATAAAGAAAAAAAAATTATTGGTTTTTTTAATATTGTGTTATTGGTTGTTAATTATGATTTTTAATTTTGTTTCTCTATGCATTGTGTTATAGATTTTGGTCATTGTGTTATCATTTGGTACTCATAATAAATATAACTATTAAAACTAAGATTAATTCATTGTGTCTTTTTGTTTGTCTTTGTGCCTTTGTGCTTATCATTTGTCTTTATACTTACCATTGTGTTTTAGTCACTAGTGTTACATTCATTTTGTATTACATTCATGTCATTGTGTAATATGTAGTTTCCATTGTGTTTTACGTTTTAGGTCATTGTATTATATGTATTCACCATTGTGTTTTACGTTTCAGGTCATTGTGCTATAAGTATTCATCATTGTGATTTACGTTTCAGGTTATCGTATAATATGTATTCATCATTGTGTTTTATGTATTAGATAATTTTTTGTTATTTTATCATTAATATTTATGTATTATTCTTACACAACCGTATTAATAACATTTAAAAAAACACAATACTAATTTGAAAGACACAATGATGAAAAAACACAATGACAAGTTGAAAGACACGGTGACGAAAAAAGACACAATAACAAACAGAAAGACAAAATGACGTAATTTTTGTTTTAATTTTTATATAACAAAGTTATACTCATATTAAAGATAAAAAAAAGTTTGTTATTATGTTGATTTTTAAAAAAACAAAATATCATATGAAAAAGTTATAGATGTTTTAAAATGATGAGATAATTGGCATGTGACTTGCATATGAAGAGAGAAAATAAGCACTACTACTTTTATACCCTTTTTTCTTAGGTCACTACTTGACACATGCCAATTAACTATGGTTTCTCACACTTCTTACTTTTGTTGGCCTTTGTAGAATAACTCAACCCTGCTAAATAAAGGGTTCAATTATTATACAAAGGGTAACAAAAATGAGAAATATGAGAAGCCATAATTGATTGGCATGTGTCAAGTGGGGACCAATGGAGGAATGACATAAAGGAAAAAACACATATTTTCTCGAGTTACATGCAAGGTAAATGTCAATTCCCCCATCATTTTAAAACATCTATAACTTTTTCGTACGACGTTTTTGTTTAAAATAAAGTTCACCATAATAACAAGTGTTTTTTTTATTTTTAATATGAGCATAACTTTGTTTTATGAAAATAAAAATAAAAAAAAAATTACGTCATTGTGTCTTTCTGTTTTTCACTATGTCCTATATTTATCATTGTGTATCTCTATTTATCATTGTGTCTTTATACTTATCATTGTGTTTTTATTTCTTTTTCCAAAAGTGATGAAATCTAAAAATTGTAATAGTGAAATAACACCGTTGTGTAACTAAAATATGCAAACATAATGATAAAATAAAAAATATATCTAATAAATATAACACAATGATAATTCATATTACACAATAACATAAAATGTAAAACCCAATGGTAAATACATATTACACAATGATCTGAAATGTAAAACATAATGGTAAATGTATAATACACAATGACCTTAATATAATATACAATGAATATAATACAAGTGACCAAAACACAATGATTAGTAGCAAGACACAATAACGATCTAGAGACAAAATGATAAGCATAAAGACACAATGAAGAACAAAAGACATAGAGCATGCTTGGGATTGAGTTTGAAAAATGCTTATTGGCTTTTTCAAAAAGCCATTTTGAAAAGTCAGGATTTGGGGCTTTTAGAAAAATGATTTTTAACCCTTTCAAAAAGGTAAAATATGGTACTGTTGATACATGTTTTGTACGTCTCGGTCTTTATTAGTTTATTATTATAATTCTATGATAATGTAAGGGCTATTTGTGTAAATATGCCCATTCACCCTAAATGTAAGATACATTCGTTACCCCGTAACGAATGTATCACATTCGTAGTAATTGTAAGCTCATTCGTTAATCTGACTTAACGAATGAGATAACGAATGAGGGCTTTTCGTTATTATTAAATGTATTAACGAATTAATGTGTTGATTTGTAGGAATTAATGTAACGAATGACCAATTCTTTAAGGTTATCTTAACGAATGTGGTCATCTCCTATATATACCCTGTAAGGTTAATCATTAATGTGACAATTCTTATTTTATTGCTCTCGTGTCGTTACTCTGCCAAAATTCACTCTCAGCACACAAAGTACACACACATAAACGTAATCGATCATAATCGTATACCATATCAATGAGTAACACGATGTCATCCGAGATCTAGATACTTTATAAGCACTCTCAAGTGGTATCAGAGCCAATT
This sequence comes from Bidens hawaiensis, assembly GCF_021521415.1. NCBI lineage: Eukaryota > Viridiplantae > Streptophyta > Magnoliopsida > Asterales > Asteraceae > Bidens > Bidens hawaiensis. The sequence goes on from NW_027504869.1 coordinate 784,662, forward strand.
GATCTGATCTTCGATGTTATTCGTTGCCTAATTGTATGAATTCATCATAGATTGATTCAATCTCAGTATGAATTGATATGAATGGAGTTTGATTATGTTCTGATGAAACAGAGCTTCCGTTTTCATTGTAATTGGACTGTTCTAAGTGTAATTCGGAGTTTTAATTAGGTAATTGGAATTAGATATGGACGTTTAAGTTCGGAATTGAGTTAAATTGGATTGTGATTTGATAGATGTGAATTTGAATGTTAATGGCGGTAAACATAGCTATACGGACTGGTTAATTGAGGTATGGATTGTAGTGCTTGTGTTTACGGATTAGTATAGAAGGATCGGATTTGAATTACGAGTCGTTTGATAAAAGTGTTGTTGACTACAGACGAGTTTGGACTGAGATATGAATGTTTTGGCCATGACGACTGATTCGTTAACTGTTGAAGAGTGATTCTTTAACTGTTGAAGATCGATTCATTAACAGTTCATTCGTTATATGTAGCTGATCATTTTCTTAAGTCATATTCGTCATTCGTAAACCATTCTTTCGCTATTCATTCGTCACTCTTTAAATATATTTGCTAAACATTCCATTCGCAATCCATTTTCTCATATACCCTCATTCGTTATCATAGTCATTCGTTTGAACAGTAGCTCATTCATTCCTTTCACATTCGTTCAAAGTGATTCGTTACTTTTAAACAAACCATTTGCTAAAATAGACATTCGTTAAAGTCACATTCATTCCACTATTCATTAAACACATTAGTTCAAGTCATTCGTTACTTTCCTACATTTGTTAAGATCTCCATTCACTATCATTTCCACATTCATTAATTCAAACAGATTTGTTACTGTTCTCTCATTCGTTTGAACAGTAACCATAACTTTTAAATTTTGATAAGTTTAGTCCTTGAACTTTCAAACTTGTTATCTCATGGCTGCTCAAAATGCTTCGTATTATGCATTGGCATCCTAGAATGCTTTAATGCAACAAATGCTGACAATGGACAACGATATTGGTACTCATAATAAGTGTCTAAAACTCCCGAAGCTGTCTAAGTTTGCTCGGTGGGAACCGAGGTTTCGTGCTCATTTGGGTTCGGTACATCCAAGCAGTGTTCGGTTTCTTGATGATGTTTACATCACACCTCTTGTAGGTAGTGATACTCTTGGTTGAACTCCGAAGGAACATAAGCAATATGAAGCACAGGAAATCAATGATTTTGAAAGTGAGACAAAAGCCTATTCAACTCTCACAATGGCTTTACTCGAGCAAATCTTTCACCAGTATAGTACAATTAAGACTTGTGCTTCTCTATTTGCAACACTGAAGACTAAAAGCTTAGGTAATACACTCGAGAGTAAGAAGACTCTTGTAAAATTTCAGTTTAGAAATTTTACTTTGCTGAAAAACGAGACAGTGGAAGAGATGTTTAATCGGTTTTGTCATTTGGTCATGGAAATGACAACTGTGAATCTTGAGCCGACTGAAGCTGGCAACATTGATACCTTGAAGAACAGATTGCCACCTTCGTATTCTACTTTCCTTTTGGTATTGAAAGAGAATGGTTACTTTCGAAACGCCGAGCTCACTACCGTGCAATTCATTAATAAAATAGAGGAAAAAGAATTTGATTTGAAATGCCATAATTCTTTGAAGGATAATCAAAACCAGAATCCTTCTCTTTATGGTGGTTCAATGCCAGCTAATAATTCTTCAATTTCAGTTCCAATCATAGCATTCTTCACACAAGCACAAGAAGAGACAGCTAATGTAAATGGTTCACCCAACGTATGCTTCATGGCAACTGGTGCCAATTCTGGTTCAAATACAAATACTTTAATTTTGTTGCCTAAAGTGAATCTTAAGAAGCTGAACAGCAATTTGCGTTTGTGTGTGCATTCATGACTTCATATGAACAACTGGTTCGAAACAAGATTGCAACAAGTGAGTTGACTGATGAAGATTATGACCAGATCGACCCCGATGATCTTGAGTTGATGGATCTTAAATGGAACATGGCAATGATTGTTAGAAAGGTAAAGAGATTCATGCAACGAATGGGAAAGGATCTGCTAACTCTAAACAAGCGAGTTGGATTTGACAAACTGAAGGTCAAGTGTTATAATTGCGGGGGCTTTGGTCACTTTTCCAAAGAGTGTGATAAACCGAGAAAGGAGTATTCGGGTCCACGTAATTCTGAAAGAACTTCGGGAAAGAATTCGTTGGGAGGTGATCAAAGTAAGAAGAGTTCATCAGAGGGTGACCAGAATAAGTCGACCAATACTCAAGCTCTCGTTGCAAATGAAGGTGTAGACTGGTCTCAATTGTTATTGAGAAATGAAGCCAACCTTGCCTTTGTTGAACCAGTTGAAAAGTTTGAAGATGCTAGTGGAGACAATCTGACTGAAGAAAGTGACACCTCAGATTTGGAAACTGATTCTGATCAGAGTTCATCGGAGCAAACCGAATTAAAACATTCTGTTCCCGAGCAAAACGAATTTTTTGCCTGCATGGCAAAAATGGAAGAGGTATGTCCTAAACCTTCAATTAATGTATCTGAATCTACAGCTGTTGTGACTGAGTGTGCTGAATGTGCTGAACTCAAAATCAAACTTGAATCAGCCTTACATCAGAACACTAGGCTTACAAAAGAACATTTCATGATCAATTAATGCTATCGACAGAAATCCAAATTACTGGAACAATCTACCCAAAAAATTAAAAATCTCTCTAAAGCAATCATGATCTCAAAGCTGAAATTCAATGTAAGATAATAGTTGTTGAATAACATTTCCAGGAGATTCTCCGACTCCGAACCTGCATTTCAAACCTAGAAAATGAAGTTTTAGAAATGAAAAACAAACTTGGAAAATTTTGAGATTCCTCGTTTCTTTTAAATGAGATTATCGAAGTTAATAACTCTCACAAGAAAAATAGGAAAGCGGGTTTAGGGTACGTCGAGATTCCTCCTCCTTTTAAAGGAGATTACTGTAGCATTCCTGATATGGAACAATGTCCAGAAATGCCTACTGTTGAATCTGAAAATGTTGAACAAACCAAAACAACTCAAGAACGGATTCATATTAAAAGTAAATCAGTGTTTACCAAAAATGAATTGGACGGTTCTATTGAGGAGTTGTCTAAACCAGATGAGATTGTCAAAAACGATAACATCCCTGCTGACAATCATATTCTGTGTGAACCCGAGGAGTTTGAACAAGCAGTATATGGTTTAAAGCCTTCGGGTGACTCATTGAAAATTCCTAAGGTAATTCCTAAAGCGAAGAAGTCAGACAAACCTACGGTGACTGATGAGGAGCTGATGAAGTTCATCAATCCTCAATCTGAATCTTCAAATGGGAAATTTTTTAAATTAATAGGGTTATTCAAAGTCTTTTTGGATAAGGAAGTTTCTTTGAATCTTCTAAAACCCGAAATGATAGAAAGTGTGTTTCAGGATGACACTTCAAATGTTACTGAACTTGAATGGAAATTTCATCAATCGAAATCAAATAATGTTCAAACGAAACCTAACAATAATGTTTTCAAACACATTAAATTTGTAAAATCGTCAGGATTGGAGAATTCCTCGAATTCCATAAATCTTGAATTCTATAAGAACAAAAAGGGTTTAAAACATGATGTTTCAAAGACGGTAACTTTTGGAAAACCCAAGGTTGATACTCATCAATCTTTGCATACAAACAAGACTAGTACTTTACCACTAAAATCTTTAGACAATCGTTTATGTTTCAAATGTGGTGAACCTGTCATATCTCAAAGAAATGCAAAGCAAAGATTGATGATATCAAACAATCATCAACTCAAAAGACTGAAGTGCTTCATAACTTGAACGAAAATCAAGTTGATGAATGTGTTACAATGTATTCAAGTGTTATTCCGAATAAAGTCGTTTAGGTTAAAACATCTAATGTATTACACAAATCCGTTGACCCTTCTCAACCGATTTGTAAAAACACTGATTCGGGAATAATACGTGATGGCTACTTTAAGAAGAAAACTAAGAAACATGTCACATATTCTCAACTACCAAATGCAAGTGTTAATTTAAATGTATCTCCGAAAATTTCAAAATGAGAGCCCAAGACTACGGCTTGGGCTTCCTTTTTGAACTAATCATTTTACCTTGTTGTGCAGAGTTCATCCAGGTCTGTTTTAAATTACAAATGGATATTGGACAGTGGATGTTCTCGACATATTACCGACAACCTTGATCTTCTTAACAATGTTAGAGATATTCAGGGAGGGTATGTAGCGTTTGCGGGTAACAATGGTGGGATGATTACGAAAGAATGAGAGATTTCAAATGGGAAAGTTACGTTTGAAAAGCTTAATTTTTGTGAAAAAGTGGATCACAATTTGTTAAGTGTTTCACAAATCTGTGATAAACACTACACCACAATTTTCACAGACAAGGAGTGTGTTATTCTTCAATCAGGATACACAATTCCTGAAGATATGGTTGTCATGCGATCACCTCGATTAAATGATATTTATGTCCTTAACATGAATTTTAATGTATACGTTTCACCCTCAGAAACATGTTTTGTCTCCAAAGAAATGGAGAAAGACTCGATTCTATGGCATCGACGCATAGGGCACATTAACATACGCAAGATGAATTTTCTCATTTCTAATGAATTGGTGGATGGTTTTTCTCTTAAGAACTTCAAGATTAATGATAATTGCGTTGCTTGAAAGAAGGGGAAATAGAAGAAGAAGTCACATCCATGTAAATTGATTAACTAGATTGCTACACCACTAGAACAACTTCATATGGATTTGTTCGGTCCAGTGAATCGTGCTAGCATCGTGGGTGATTTTTATTGCTTAGTCTTGATAGATGACTTTTCACGATACTCATGGGTATTATTTATGGGGTCAACAGATCAGACGCCTGTGTTAATTCAGAATCTTATCACGATGATCGAATCACCTTACAAACTGAATGTGAGACGAATTCGTAGTGATAATGGAACTGAGTTCAGGAATAATGTATTAGATTTCTTCTGTGTACAGAAGGGAATTCATCGGGAATTCAGTGCGCCGTATGTTCCTCAACAAAATGGCGTGTCTAAACGGAAGAATCGTACGTTGATTGAGGCTGCGAGAACAATGCTTGCTGATTCTAAGCTTCCCGTTCAATTCTGGAACGAAGCTATGAATACAACATGTTATACACTGAATCGCGTACTAAATGTAAAGAAGTTCAAGAAAACAAGTTACGAACTTCTGAATAATCGTAAACCAAACTTAAAGTATTTGGAACCATTCGGGTCTCCTTGTATTGTTTTGAAGAGAGATGCCGGGAAGTTTGAGGGTTACTTTTTGGGATAAAATTCTCCTAAGAAGAGGATCTTAAATATATCTTCGGGTTGTGTGGAAGAGTGGTATCACCTTGATTGTCAATGCTATACCACACCTCTAATTGGTACGGGCCCCGATTGGATGTTCGATTACGATGGGTTATTTAATTCGTTTACGTCAGTAGTTGAAGAGTCCCTGAAGATTTAGTTCGATCTTATTTGGAAGAACGATGTCTTCATATTCCTAGTTCTTCTTCAGTTGATGTAGATGACTCTCCTAATGTATCAGAAATGTCAAATGATGTTTCTGAATCTTCCGATGATGCTGATTTTGTTGATTCGTCATCTGTGCCATTAGATGAAGCTCCAAAAACAAATAAGCTGATTTTTATTGATGATGACTCACCAACGGTCTCTTTAAACACAACGGAGGAAAATATAACCAATCTGGGTGATCACGTATCTGTACCTGCTAATCCTTCTTTAAGGATTCACACGAACCATCCGTAGGAACAAATAATTGGGGATGTGAACGATGGGGTTCGCACGAGAATCCAATTAGCTAATGTATGTGATGATGAGGAAACTTGTAACGTATCTCCTACCGATGATTCGATTGTATGTGCTTATGCATATTTGCACTCATCGGGGATTCTTAATATTGCACGATACACCTGCTTTTTATCCTAGATCAAACCGACAAGTGTCACAATGGCACTCAAGGAACCGTCTTGGGTTGAGGCTATGCTGGAGGTGCTGCAATAGTTCGTGAGACTGGGTGTATGGGATTTAATTGATAAACCCGATCGCGTCAAACGAGCGATACCAATGAAATGGGTTTTTAAGTGCAAGAAAGACAACCGTGGGGTAATTGTGAGAAATAAAGCATGATTGGTCGTATTGGGTTATAATCAACAAGAATGCATTAACTACACTGAAGTATATGCTCCTGTGGCACGACTGGAAGCTATATGTATTGTTCTTGCCTATGCAGCCTTCAAGAACTTTAAGGTTTATCAAATGGATGTGAAATTGGCATTCTCAAACGGCGAGATCCATGAAGAGGTGTATGTGAAGCAGACTCCTGGCTTTGAGGATCTAGACTATCCAAAGCGTGTTTACCGCTTAAACAAGGCTCTTTATGGTTTACATCAGGCCCCGAGAGCCTGGTATAGCACGTTGGCTGACCATTTAATCGATAGTGGCTTCAAGAGGGGGACTGTGGATTGTACATTATTCTACAAGAATGTTGATGATGATCTGCTCCTTGTCCAAATTTACGTGGATGACATTATTTTTGGTTCGACAAACGACAAGTTGTGCAAAGACTTTGAGAAGACGATGGAAATCAAGTTCGAGATGAGTTAGATGGGGGAGATGAGCTTCTTCTTGGGATTACAAGTTCACCAGTCTGAATCCGGGATCTTCATCCGTAAGAAAAAATATGTGAACGATGTCTTGAGCCGATTCAAGATTTCCGACGGCAAAATCCCTTCGACGCCTCTTCCCGTGGGTCACAATTTATCACCGGATGAATTGGAGGATACCGTTGATCCAACCCTATACCGAGCTACAATTGGATCTTTGATGTATTTGACTGCTTCTCGTCCTGATATTATGTTTGCTGTTTGTTTGCGTGCTAGGTACCAATCGAGTCCCCGGGTTACTCATCTAGCAGCAGTTAGGCGGATCTTACATTATCTGAGGGGAAATCCCGACATTGGGTTGTGGTACCCCAAGGACGATAAGTTTGATCTCACCGCTTATACTGATTCAGACTATAGAGGATGCAAGATCAACTTCAAGTCTACAACAGCGGGTTGTCAATTCTTGGGAAACTGGCTGGTTTCCTGGCAGTGTAAGGAGCAGACAACAATCTCAACTTCAACAGCCGAAGCGGAAAATGTGGCAGCCTCAAGTTGTTGTTCACAGGTTCTCTGGATCTAGCAACATCTACAGGATTACGGTTTGAAGTTTCTTACTACTCCAATTTACATTGACAATTCGGCCGCTATATCTATCACCAAAAATACAGTTCACCATTCAAAAACAAAACACATTGAAATCCGTTATCACTTCATACGTGATTGCTTTGAAAAGAAATTAATTGATATTGAAAAAATACATACGGATTTTCAAAAGGCTGACCTTTTGTTGATATAGGTTTTGTACGTCTCAGTCTTTATCAGGGCATTAATGTAATTAGTTTAAAGTATAGGGATCTTAATGTAAATATGGCTAAATGGGTCATTCGCTCTAATGTAATGTTACATTCGTTACCCCGTAACGAATGTAACACATTCGTCTAATCTGTAAGCTCATTCGTTAACCCAGATTAACGAATGAGATAACGAATGAGGGCTACTCGTTATATGTTAAATGTATTAACGAATGAAGAGTTCATTCGTGTGGTTAATGTAACGAATGACATATTCGATAACTGTTATGTTAACGAATGTGGTCACCCCCTATATATATGCTGTAAATTATTCATTAAAAAAAAGAAGGCTTTTCAAGCTTGTTTATCAACTCTCTCTCTTTACTCTGCCAGTTAATTCTCTCACATCATTCGCATCAATCCTAACGTATATCGACCTTAATCGTATACCTAACCATCATGTATCGTCGTAATCATAAGATCTAGTTCCTAATTCCAAGCTCTTTCAAGTGGTATCAGAGCCTTGGATCTGATCTTCGATACATAATCAAGTTAAAACAATAATCAATTGATCAATTTCGAACACGTATTGATTGCTTTTGTGATTTAATTGAAGTTCAAAATCAGAGACTGGTTATTAGTTAAATTGAACTTGATTGAAGAATGTTTGTGACTTCGGACATGGCTAGATAGGTTCGGATTTGGTGTTGGATTGTTTTGGTATAAGTTTTAAGTAGTTTCAAAAAGACTCGGACGAGTTTGAAGTTGAAATTGGAAGTTTGAATCGTTGAAGATTGATTCGTTAAGGTGAAGTCTTATTCGTTAGGATAAAGACTGATTCGTTACACTCATTCGTCATGCTATCTTATTCGTTCAACCTTATTCGTTCAACTTTCGTTTGTTAAAGCCTGATTCGTTAAGCCATATTCGTTAATTCCCTTCATTCGTTAAGCCTGTTAACGAATGAGCTTATACGTTAAAACCTCCTATTCGTGTGAACAGTGTGCGAATGAACATTCGTTGAGAAGTCATATTCGTTAACTTTCATTCGAATATCTTAGACATTCGCTAAAGTAATCAACTTTTAACAAATATACCATTCGTTAAAGTATCTCAGTTTTAACGAATATTCCATTCGTTAAAACCTATTCGTTATTAGCTCATTTGTTAATCCGTTAACGAATGTGAAGAGATTCATTAAAACCCATTCGTTACTGGTTCATTCATTACTGGTTCATTCGTTACTGACTCATTCGTGTGAACAGTAACTTTGTTAAATCCCTGAATTTTATCAGTCGGTTTATGATGGCTGCTCAGAATTCATCTTATTATGCGTTAGCATCACAGAACGTCTTATTGTAACAAATGCTGACAATGGATAACGAGATAGGCAGTCATAATAAATGTCCCAAGCTGTTGAAATTATCTGACTTTGCTCATTGGGAACCAAGATTCCGTGCACATCTGTGGTCTGTGCATCCTAGCAGTGTTCGTTTTCTTGATGATGTTTATGCTGCACCACTGATCGGTAATGACAACACAAGTTGGAATCCGAAACCGTTTAAAGAGTATGAGACACATGAGTTGAAGGACTTTGAAAGTGAGACGAAAGCTTATTCTACCCTCACTATTGCTTTACCGGAACATATTTTTCATCAATATAGTACGATCAAAGTCTGTGCTTCACTGTTTACTACCTTGAAAACCAGAAGTTTGGGCAATACTCTCGAAAGCAAAAAAGCTTTAGTGAAATTCCAATTCAGAAACTTTATTCTGATGAAAAATGAAACTGTAGAAGAAATGATCAACCGTTTCAGCCACTTGATTGTTGAAATGTCTTCTGTTGATCTTGAGCCTACAGAACAGGACAATATTGATACTTTGAAGAATGCTTTACCTACAGACTATTCGACGTTTCTGTTTGTACTTAAAGAGAACGGATTCTTTTAGAAACCTGAACTGACTGCTGTACAATTCATTAATAAGATCGAAGAAAGGGAATTCGATCTTAAATGTCAATCTACTTTGAAAGAAAATCAACATCAGCAGTCGTCAACTCAAAACCTGTTACTTTATGGTGGTGCATTACTAGCAAATAATGCGACAACCTCAGTGCCTATTAATGCATTCTTTGCTCAATCCCAAGAGGATCCTAACGTAAACAGTCCTCATAATGTATGTTTCATGGTGAGTGGTGCAACTGGCAACTCAAATGCTCATACTTCAACCTTACCAAAGGTCAATTTACAAGAAGCTGAATAACAGTTCGCTTTTGTAGGTGCATTCATGACTTCATAAGAACAACTGGTGGGAAGTAAAATTGCTACGAGCGATCTCACAGATGAGGACTATGATCAAATCGACCCAGATGATCTTGAGCTTATGGATTTGAAGTGGAACATGGCCATGATTGTTCGAAAGGTTAAAAGATTCATGCAACGAACGGGAAAAGATCTTCCCACGTTGAACAAAAGGGTTGGGTTTGATAAGTTAAAAGTCAAGTGTTATAATTTCAGTGAATTTGGTCATTTTGCCAAAGAGTGTGACAAGCCGAAGAAAGATTATTCTGGCTCACGCAATTCTGACTGTGCTTCTACAAAGTCTTCATCTGGAGGAGATAAAAGTAACACTGCTGGCTCTGGTGATCAAGACAAATCTCCTGTTACTCAAGCTTTATTGGTAAATGATGGAGTTGATTGGTCTCAGCGCTTATTGGGAAACCAGGCAAACGTTGCTATTGTTGAGCCTGTGGAGAATTTTGAGGATGCCAGTAGCGATAATGTGTTGGAGAGTAGTGATTCATCTGACTCGGAAACTGACAATGATCAATCTCTGTTATCTCAACCAGAATCAACTCTTGAGAAAACTAAATCTTATGCTTGCATGGCTAAGATTGATGAGGTATGTCCTACACCTCAAATTAATGTAAATGATCCTGCATCAATAATGGTGGATTGTTCTGAGTGTGCTGTGTTAAAAGCCAAACTTGAAACAGCATTAATTCAAAAAAATACATTTACTAATGATTACTTTACTCTCAAGGAATTCTATAAGCAAAAGACAAAATTGCTTGAGCAAGCGAATCTGAAAATTCAGAAATTATCAGATAATAATCATGATCTTAAAGCTAAGGTCCATTGTAAAATTATTGAAGTGGATCAACATTTAAAGGAAATTCTTCGTCTTCGAACTTGCATTTCAAATCTCGAACAAGAAAAAATGGAATTAAATCATAAACTTAGTAAATTCAGAGATTCTTCTTTCTTGTTGAATGAAATAATTGAGGTTAATCATTCACATAAAAAGAACGGAAAAGCAGGTTTGGGATACGTCGAAATTCCTCCTCCATTTAATCAGGATTACAGTAGCATTCCTAAGACAGAAAATTCTTTAAATATGTCTACTGATAAACCTGAAAATGTTGATTCATTTGAACCGACTAGTGAACCAGTTAATATTGAAAGCAAAAAGGTGTTTACCAAAAATGAATGGATGGTTCAATTGAGGAGTTGACTAAAACAGATGTGATTGTTAAAAATAAGGACATTCCGATTGACAATCACATTCTGTGTGAACCAGATGATTTTGAAAAAGCTGTTTATGGTGCAAAATCCTCAAGTGTTTCTTCAAACAATTCACATGTTCCTAAGGATATTCCTAAAGAAATTCCAAAGGAACATGTTAATGTAACGTCCACAGACAAACTTTCAGTGTCTGATGAGGAATTAATGCGATTCATTAATCTTCCACTGAAAATTTCAACTAGAAAAGTATTTAAATTAAAAAGATCTCTCAAAAGTGTTTTCAGACAAAGAAGTTCCATTGAATCTTCTTAAACCAGAATTGATCGAAAGTATATTTCAAGATGAAACTACTGAAATGACTGAACTTGAAAAGAAATTCTTTCAATCAAACACTAGTAATGTTCAAAAACAAAAAACAAATGTTTTCAAGCCTATAAAATTCATAAAATCGTCAGGTTTGGAAAATTCATCGAATTTGACAAATCTTGAATTTTACAAAACAAAGAAGGGTTTAAAACATGAGTCATCAAAGAAAGCCACTTGTGGAATACCTAAATCAGTTGATCTTAAAACTTTCAAATCACAAACAACCAGTACATCATCACAACAAAATTTAAATGACTCTCGACTGTGTTTCAAGTGTGGTGAACCGTGTCATGTTTCAAGACGATGCAAAGCAAAGATCAACAATATCAAAGATTATTAAACTTGCAAGATTAACTCTTTCTCAAACACAAAGGAAAATCAAGTTGATGATTCTATGATAATGTATTCAAACATCAATCCGAAGAAAGTAATTCGGGTTGATACACTTAATGTATTGAACACATGTGTTGATCGTGCTCAACCCATCTGTTCAAACACAGATTCAGGAAGAATCCATGATGGTTATCTTAAGAAGAAAACTAAGAAAACTGTCACTTATTCTCAAATACCGAATACATGTGTTAATTTATTAAGTTCTCCAAAAGTTTAAAATGGAGAGCCCAAGACTGAGGCTTGGGCTGCCTTTTTGGACTAATCATTTTACTTGTTCGTGTAGGGTACATCTAGGTCCGTATCAAGTCAAAAATGGATATTGGATAGCGGATGTTCTCGGCATATAACTGGCAACCTAGACCTTCTGAATAACATTAAAGATATTCAAGGGGGTTATGTGGCGTTTACTGGTAATAAAGGAGGAATGATTACAAAAGAAGAGGAAGTGTCAAATGGTAGAATAACGTTTGAAAAGGTTAATTGTTGTGAAAAGGTGGATCACAATCTGTTGAGTGTTTCACAGATTTGCGATAAGATGTTCACCACCATATTCACCGACAAGGAATGTGTTATTCTTCAACCGGGATATACAATTCAAGAAGACATGGTTGTCATGCGATCACCTCGATCAAATGATATTTATGTACTTGACATGAGTTACAATGTCAAAGTTTCGCCTTCATCTACTTGCTTTGTGTCTAAAGCAACGGAGAAAGATTCTATTCTTTGGCATAGACGCATGGGACATATTCACTTAAGAAAAATGAACTTTTTGATGACAAATGATTTAGTGAATGGTGTGTCCCTCAAGAATTTCAAATTAAATGATCATTGCGTCGCATGCAAGAAGGGGAAACAAAAGAAGAAATCACACCCGGCCAAATCACTAAACGATGTCGTTACTCCTCTGGAACCACTTCATATGGATCTCTTTGGTCCAGTGAACCGTGCTAGCATTGCTGGAGATTTTTATTGTTTGATTGTGACGGATGATTTCTCTCGTTACTCGTGGGTATTATTTATGGGATCGAAAGATCAAACTCCTGTGCTAATTCAGAATCTTATTACAAAGATCGAATCACTTTACAAACTAAAAGTGAGACGAATTCGTAGTGACAATGGAACTGAGTTCAGGAATAATGTATTGGATTTCTTATGTATACAAAAAGGAATTCATCGGGAATTCAGTGCACCTTATGTACCTCAACAGAATGGGGTATCTGAACAAAAGAATCGTACACTGATTGAAGCAGCACGTACAATGCTGGCTGATTCAAAGCTACATGTTCAATTCTGGAACGAAGCTGTGAATACCGCCTGCTACACATTGAATTGCGTACTAACGGTAAAGAAGCTCAAGAAGACTTGTTATGAGCTTCTACATAATTGTAAGCCGAACTTAAAGTATTTGGAATCATTTGGGTGTCCATGTACTGTGCTAAAGAAAGACGTTGGAAAGTTCAATGAGAAAGCTTTTGAGGGTTTTTTCTTGGGTTATGACTCTCCGAAAAAGGGGGATGTTCAATCTTTCTTCTGGTTGCGTGGAGGAATGGTATCACGTTGATTGTCAAATTTATACGACTCCACCAACTGGTATAGGTCCCGATTGGATGTTCAACTACGATCGATTATTTAACTCATTTACATCAACAGTTAATGACATACCTGAAGATCTTGTTAGATTGTATTTGGAGGACCAATGTCTTCCAAGTCCAAGGTTTTCTTCGGTTGATGCAAGTGACTCTCCTAATGTATCTGACACGTCAAACAATGTTTCTGAATTCTCCGATGATACTGAGTTTGTTGATTCATCATCTGTAATGATAGATGAAGCTCAAGAAACTACCGAGCCTAATCTTATCAGTGATGATTCATCATCTGTCTCTTTAGACACTGCGAAGGAGAATATCACCAATTTGGGTGACAATGTATCTGTTCCTGCGAATTCTACTTTACGGATTAATTCGCAACATCCACAGGATCAGATAATTGGTAATGTGAACGACGGGGTTCGCACAAGGCACCAATTAACAAACATATGTGATGATCAATCTGATCATAATGTATCTCCTACTGAGGATTCGATTGTTTGTGCTTATGCGGATTTGCACTCTTTGGGTATCCCTAGTATCGCACAATACACCTGCTTTCTATCACAGATAGAACCGACAAGTGTCACAATGGCACTCACGGAACCATCATGGGTTGAGGCTATGCAGGAGGAGCTGCAACAGTTTGTAAGACTGGGTGTATGGGACTTAATTGACAAACCCGATCGCGTTAAAAAGGTGATTCCTACAAAATGGGTGTTTAAGTGCAAGAAGGATGACCATGGGGTTATCGTGCAAAATAAGGCACGATTGGTCGTTCTTGGTTACAATCAACAGGAAGGCATAGATTATACAAAAGTGTATGCTCCGGTGGCACGACTGGAGGCTATACGAATCTTTCTTGCCTATGCAGCCTACAAAAACTTCAAAATTTATCAAATGGATGTGAAATCGGCATTCTTGAATGGAGCAATTCATGAAGAAGTGTACGTGAAACAGCCTCCTGGCTTCGAGGATCCAGACTTTCCTGAGCGTGTTTACCATTTAAACAAAGCTCTGTATGGTTTGCATCAGGCCCCGAGAGCCTGGTACAGCACGTTGGCTGACCATCTGATTGAAAGTGGATTCACGAGGGGAACTGTGGATTGTACGTTATTTTACAAGAATATGGGTGATGATCTGCACCTCGTTCAAATTTACATGGGTGATATTATTTTTGGTTCGACAACTGATAGTTTATGCAAAGAATTCGAGAAAACGATGCAGACAAAATTCGAGATAAGTTCGATGGGAGAAATGAGTTTCTTTCTGGGTTTGCAAGTTCACTAGTCTGACGCCGGGATCTTTATCCATCAGACAAAATATGTGAATAATGTCTTGAGCCGATTCAAGATATCGATGGAAAAATTCCCTCTACTCCTCTTCCCCTGGGTCACAATTTATCACCGGATGAATTGGAGGATACCATAGATCCGACCCTATATCGAGCTATGATTGGATCACTCATGTATTTGACTGCTTCTCGACCGGAAATTATGTTTGATGTCTGTTTGTGCGCTAGATATCAATCGAGTCCCCGAGTGACTCATCTGGCGGTAGTAAGGCGTATCTTACATTATCTGAGGGGAAATCCAGACATCGGGTTATGGTACCCCAAAGACGATAAGTTTGATCTCACCGCATTTACTGACTCGGACTACGGAGGTTGCAAGATCAATTTCAAATCGACAACGGCGAAATGTCAATTCTTGGGAAACCGGCTTGTTTCCTGGAAGTGTAAGAAGCAGACAACGGTCTCAACTTCAACAGCCGAAGCGGAGTATGTGGCGGCCTCGAGTTGCTGTTCACAGGTTCTCTGGATCCAGCAACACTTGCGGGATTACGGTTTGAAGTTTCTTACTACTCCTATTTTTATTGATAATTCTGCTGCAATCTCTATCACCAAAAATCCGGTTCAACATTCAAAAACAAAACATATTGAAATCCGTTATCACTTTATACGTGATTGCTATGAAAAGAAATTAATATCAATTGATAAAATTCATACGGATTTTCAAAAGGCTGACCTTTATACTAAAGCTTTTGACAAAACGTGTTTTCAATACTTGCTTGGTATAAACGGTTTAAAATCTTTCACAGAAATTCAAAAGCTTGGTTAGATCATTTTTTTTGTTGTTTGTTATTTCAATTTTTACTGTTTTTAGGGGGAGAAAATAGAAAAATACAAAAATATTGTGTTTTAGTTTGTAAAGAAAAATTCTATAAACTCCAAAAACATTCAAATATTGAAAAATACAAAAACATTGAAAAATGCTCCTCAAAATTGAGTTTTTGATGCAAAAAGGGAAAATGATAGCACATTGACTTACCGGACCTAACACATGAATAAAGTAGACTAAAAAGTGCCTAAGATCAATTGTATGATGTGTATGATAGGCTTAACAGATCATATAAGTGCTGAAAAGATATAAACCTAAATGCTTGCCAAATCTAGTGGTGTTACATCTTGATGCATAGTTAATATCTGTATTAAGTATAAAAAAGTTTTAAAGATTGCTGTGTGTGCATACATTCATTTTTGAAGAAAATTCTTCTTTGTTTTATCTTTAATTTCAAAGAAATTCAACTTCATTTTTTTTCTTTATTTTTTATTCAAATCATGGATCCTCTCCTGCGCGATAAGATTATCCGACCTGAGGGTTAAGATTTGGATATTCTACTTTATTTTCTTGGTGTTTCGTATAAAATCTTGGACTTTCTCCGCGCGATAATACGGGATTATCCGAATTGAGAGTTAAGATTTTAAGCAACTTCTGCTTATGTTTTATCTTTTTATTTTTGTTAAAATGGAACCTTATCTGCGTGTAGTAATACCGATCTTAAGGGAAAATTTTAATTTTCTGCTTTATTTTCTTTTCGTTATTTTTTTTATGAGTCACAGCTAATCAATTTAAAAATAAAAAAAATTGTGAAATTCAATGTATAAGAGATATGAAACTGTGTCTGACAGGTGGGTTCCACATAAGATTTGTGCTTAATTGAACCTTAAAGTGCATTGTAAAGTTATGGACGGATCTGTCTAGAGTTTAAAGAGGGCAATTATATCTGCAATCTTCTTTGGGTTACGTGCATAATAATGTCAAAATTGAAGTGTAGTCTAGGACGTTATTAGTCAATATGATTCCCTGCTCAACTCACAAAAAAATAAAATATGTACTGTTTTTCATTTACTGTGTTTAGTTCTTTGCTACTTGATAATTTTCAAAATATACAAATAGATTTTATATTCTTTTTATTTTTCTGCTTTAGTTTTGATTTGCCAAGCTAGCGAATTAATCATTGAGAAAAGGAAAAAGAGTTAAACCCCGGAAAAAGTTTAAGTTAACTCGTGCTTAACGTATTTTCAATTGGTAACAATTGATGTTTTAATGTAAAAATTCGTTTAAGTTAAGTATTACCGATCCACGGTGATTTGGTATTTTAATGTATGCAATTAAAACCTACCTTGGATTTAATTGATTATTTAATTCCTTAAAATGAGAATTTTGTCTCATTCGCTAAGGAATATGGTGATTCGTTAAAAAGTTTAACGAATGTAAAGCCTTTCGTTATTTAAACATAACGAATGAGTTTCTCATTCGTTATAAAGACATTCACTTCCGTAGTGCATAATGAATGGAAGACATTTGTTTAAACATTTAACGAATAAGAATGGTTAATGTATCATTCGTTAAAGATTAACGAATAACTTAGTTATTCGTTGACAATTTAACGAATAAGATTCAATAGTTAACGAATGAGGCCATTCGTTATTTCAAATTTTGAACGAATGAGCTCGATTCACGTGAAATTATTGGATATAATCCCAAGGTTAGACGAATGACGGTTCATTCGCCTAATTCCTATTCCATTGTCTTCTCTAAACTAAACTCTGCCAAAATTTCATCAGAATTCATTACTTGCATATTAGCCTAATTGGTTGTTATCTTTGTGATCAGCAGGTAATAATAATAATCATCATATGTGTTTCACGACGCTTTATCAGTGGTTTAAGTGTCAAACTGATTCATTAAAAAAAAATTGATCCTTAATTGAATAAAGAAATCGATAATATTCATATATGAGAATACTTTTGTATTGATAAATTTATGGATGATTACATGCATTTGGTTTCCGAACACAAACTCAATGGTTAATCGTACAGATTGTTTGGAAGTTCAACAGTTTCTGATATGAACATGACGATTTTGACTATAAATAGTCAAAATTGTTTGTATTTTGACTCTCAGATTAGTCAAACAGACACTCTAAACTGATTCGTTAGTTTTTATAACGAATGAAGCATGATTCGTTATCTTTATAACGATTGTAGCTTGGTTCGTTAAGACAGTTAACGAATGACTGTATGATTCTTTAAAATAATGAATGGATTGTTTCAAGTCATAACGATTCAGATTGGATTCGTTAAGAGTGATTCGATTCGTTACTTGTAACGAATAGGTTAACGATTAAGGATAATTCGATAAAGATAACGAATAAACCTATTCATGTTTAACGAATGTACCATTCGTTTCCAGTTTTTAACGAATGTGATTGTCATTTGTTAAACAATTTGTTTATATTCAGCTATTTTACTAATGTATGTTTGTTCTAAACAGATATGGCACTTACTTGGAATAAAAGCCACAACATATGTGCGTTTTTAGAGTCAAACTTTGACGATACTCCTATCTTTGGGGGTATGATTAGCTTTCTCATCCGTTTCAGAATTTACAAGGCCATTTCTACCCGTACTGTTGTTTATCAGAAGATAATACAAGAATTTTGGAATACTGCTAAATTTATTGAAGCGGAAAATCAGATTGAAGCGGATATTCAAGACAAACGGGTAGTGAATGATATTGGCGTGATCAGAGACTCACTGGGTTTTCATGATACTATTGATGATAGGTGTGAGTTCGATCGAGCGTTGATCAGAGAATTATTCGGCCGAGTAAAGTATAATGGTGATTTGGGCAGATCAATGTACAACAAAGCGAACTTGTGTGAATAATACAAGTATCTGCTTCATGTTCTTATTCATTTCCTAGGTGGTCGGAAAGGAGGTTTCGACGAGTGCAGGGTGATGCTACAATCTGCATTCGTGGCTCTAGTGCTGAATAAACCGTTCAATTTCTCTGAATTGGTTTACTATCATTTAAAGGAGAACATCACCAGCAGACACAAATTCTTAATGTATCCTTGATTTTTGCAAATGATGATAAATGATTTGGTTCCAGACTTGGAGAAAGATCAAGCTGATGTTATGAAGCTTGAACACATGAACGAAGAAACTATGAGACGGTTGAGATCTTATAGAGGTCAAAGTTTGGCAGATCGGCCAAAATTTAAACGATTGATTGGTCATCTAGCGAATATTGATTATGTCGCGCCACCTAATGATCGTTGGATTCATGACGATTCCGATTCGGAGCGTGAAGGTGGTGATGGTGATGATGGTGGAGATGATGGTGGTGATGGTGGTCCAGGGCCACAAGACGAGTTAACTTATGAACAGAAGTGTAAGCGTAAAGGTAAAGAACCGATGACGGACAAAGGGGAGAAAATCAAGAAACAACGAGTTAGAAGGGGTTCGGGTATTGAGATACCAAGTCAGCTGTTTGTGCCTTCTACTGCTGCTTCTACTACTATTATTGCTTCTATTGCTTCTCCAGTTCAAGTTACACAGATTCCACGATCTCCTACTCCTATTACAATGGCAGATTTTCCTTGTTCTCCAACACCTGTGCAGATGCCTACATCTCCAATACCTCCAACTTTGACTTTGGCTACTACTTTGAGGCCTGATCCTCATTTTGGGATATCTTACATGCTGTATTGTCACAGATGCCTTCACAACAGCCAACGACTTCTATTACTCCTGTTACTCCTACACCGTTGTCGAGGCCTGAACACTCTTTTATGACATTCAGTCGTCCTCAAGGTCCTATGCAACTAGTACATCCTAATTTCTATCACATGGCTCCTCACGCTCAATGGTTTCACATGATGAATCTGTTGCATTTACAACACACTCAAATGCAAGCAGGTCGAGCTGCAAACGAGCTAGCACAATGAAATTTGCTTAGGCATCTTCTATCGGCTCAGCGTGATAATAAGGAACTTCGAGCCCTAGTTACTGCTCAGGGGGAGAGGTTAGACAAATAGGAGGAGATTATTCTTCAACTAACATGCAAAGAAGATGAATTAAATAAGTTGAAGAATAATGAAAACGATCAGGATGGTGCAGGGGGTGGGGTAGATCGCAACCGGGCGGAAGTTATACACCGTCGGCGGGTAATAAGACTGATGCGAGTGTTGGTGGTGGGTCTGAAGCGAGTAATCTACAGATTGTTCCATATAAAGATTACACGAGAGCCAAGCCTATAGATGTTATTCCTGCTAACATGCTTCTGTTTGTAGGAATGGATGAGATTGTATATAGTATGGTGAATGCTGATGAGATCGAAGAAGGTGAATTTGTTGATCATTCTTTAACGAAAGAACAAATTGCCTTGCTTCTGGATCTAAATGATGATGAGATTGAGAAATTGGGTAAAAACGTGGATGTGGAGATGGAAGATCGTACTGATACAGGTATTCCTCATGGGAATGTACCTGATTTTGAAGAAGTGGAAATGGAAGATGTTACTGCTGAAGAATATCCAGAGTTTTACACAAATAATAACAATGACTCGGGTATTCCGTTCTTTACAACTGAGCATTTCAATGTGGCAGAACGTCGATTACAAGAGGAGAAAGATAAGTTAAAAGCTGCTGCATCGAGCTATATGTCCACTACAGAGAAGAAGCGGAAACGTGCTTTTGATGGTATGTTTGAGTATAACATCGAGAAGATGAATAAGATGATCGAGACTTTCAGATATCATGACCGAGAAAATGTGAAAGTTGTGAAAGCTCGGGAATCTGCATACCAAATGAAGAAGTACAAGCCTGCTAAAGACGTTAAAGGTGATATGGTAGCCAGGCAGTATGATTCAGATCTTAAGGTATATATCGTTAAGTGGGAGCACGGTATTTATTATTTCAGACGCCCACACGATATTTTATCTATGCCTCGATGGGATGTACGAACCTTAGCTAATCGTCCGTTTGTTAACCGTGGAGATGATAAATGGGCTAGCTGGTTCTACAGGCAGTTATTGCAAGAAACCCGCTTTGGTTTCAAATTCTTCCAGCCTCAGGTGCCGACACACAAATATATTGACGAAATAGATGCACGCACGGGATGGAGGAAGTTAATCTTAATAGTGAAGCCGCCAAAGATGATGAAGAGGGTTCCGATGAAGATATTCCCTCAGAGTCTATTCACCTCATTTAATTATTGGTATTATGATAATCGTACAGGTGAAGCGGTTATTGTTTATGGCCAGGGTTCATGCACGAAGATGTTACGTGTATTTGATCCGATGTGGCTGGTTAATCTATCTGAGTCTGACAACGACGCGTTATTCACAAATCAGATCAGATTCGCCAATGTAAAGGATTATGATCCGGCAATGCAGTTTCAGAGAGTTGTTCGTGTCAGCTACGCATACAACATTCATAGCTGCGTTGATTGGAAGATAAAGATATTTCAACGCTAAAGTATGATAAAGAGCTCGAGACGAGGGGGAGTTTGTTGATACACATTTTGTACGTCTCAGTCTTTATCAGGGCATTAATGTAATTAGTTTAAAGTATAGGGATCTTAATGTAAATATGGCTAAATGGGTCATTCGCTCTATTGTAATGTTACATTCGTTACCCCGTAACGAATGTAACACATTCGTCTAATCTGTAAGCTCATTCCTTAACCCAGATTAACGAATGAGGGCTACTCGTTATATGTTAAATGTATTAACGAATGAAGAGTTCATTCGTGTGGTTAATGTAACGAATGACATATTCGTTAACTGTTATGTTAACGAATGTGGTCACCCCTATATATATGCTGTAAATTATTCATTAAAAAAAAAGCTTTTCAAGCTTGTTTATCAACTCTCTCTCTTTACTCTGCCAGTTCATTCTCTCACATCATTCGCATCAATCCTAACGTATATCGATCTTAATCGTATACTTAACCATCATGTATCGTCGTAATCATAAGATCTAGATCCTAACTCCAAGCTCTTTCACCTTTATACCAAAGCGTTTGATAAAACACGTTTTTAATATTTGCTGAGTATAAACGGTTTAAAGACTTTGACTGATATTCAAAAGCTTGGCTGAATCATTTTATTTTCATTTTTTCTTGTTCTTCGTTTAATTTTTTTTTTTGTTGTTTTTAGGGGGAGAAAATGAAAAATCCAAAAATATTGTGTTTTGTGTTTGTACAGAGAACTTTAAAAACTCAAAAAACATTAAAAATTTTGAAAAATGCTCCTCAAAATGAGTCTCGAAGCAAAAAGGGAAAATGATAGTACATTGGTCATTTGATCCAAAATCCAGTAAAAAGAAAGCAATAAAAGACTGAATGCTTAAATGTGTCGAGGTATTGGTAGGTCTTTTGACCAACGAGTAAGAACTAGTAAGAGGTATAAACATAAACTACATGCCAAATCTAGTGGGGTTACATCTTGACGCATAGTTAAATATCTGTTTTAAGTATCAAAAGTTTTAAGATTACTGTATGTGCATTTTGCAAAGAAATCAACTTCATTTTTTTTTTTTTTATACAAATCTCGGATCATCTCCTACGCGATAAGATTATCTAACCAGAGGGTTAAGATTTGAGTATTCTGCTTTATTTTCTTGGTGTTTCGTACAAGCCTTGGATCTCCTCCGCGTATACTATAAGCACAAATGTGTGAAAGTCATGTATTGAACTGGGGATTAAGGCCTGTGCAATTTCAACTTATTTTATATTTTTATTTTTTTAAAATGGAACCTTATTAGTGTGTAGTAATACCGATCTTAAGGGAAAATGTTAACCTTCTGCTTTCTTTTCTCTATGTTATTTTTACATGAGTCATAGTTAATCTAGTTAAAGAAAAAGAAAAACGTACATGTAAAATTCACAGTATAAGAGATATCAAAATTATGTCTGATAGGTGGGTCCTACATAAGAATTGTGCTTAATTGAATCTTTAAATATATCACCGAAAGTTCTGAAAAAGTTGTTCAAAGATTTAGGTAGACAACAATACCAATAATCGACTTAACGTCAGTCTTAATAAAAGCTGAAAATAAAATTGTGATGGACGGAAATTTTGGTCAACATGATTCCTTGCTCGACTCATAAAAATATGTACTGCTTTGATAGATTAGTTTTTTACTGCTTTATTTTATTTGTTGTTTGAAAATTTTCAAAATTTAAAAAGATTTTATTTCTGCTTTATTTTTGATTCTCCAAGCTGGCGAATAACCCAAAACAAAAAGATAAGTTTTGTTTACCCCAAAATTTTAAGTTAATCGTGCTTAACGTATCTTCAACTGGTAACGGCTGATTTTTAATGTAAAAATCCGTTTAAGTTAAACTTTAATGATCTTTGTTTGATCGGGTATTTTAATGTATTTCAATTGACACATTATTGGTTTTAATTGATTATTTAATTTGTTGTTAAAACCCTAATTGGTTTTAATGATTATTTAAATCCTTAATGAGATTTTTTTTTCCATTCGCTAAGGATCTTTGGTGATTCGTTAACATGTTTTAATGAATGTCAAGCCACTCGTTATTTAAACATAACGAATGAGTATCTCATTCGTTATATTGACATTCGCTTCCGTTCTGCATAACGAATGGAAGACATTCGCTTAAACTATTAACGAATGGAATGATTTTAATGTATTATTCATTAAGATTTTAACGAATGACTCTAATATTGGTTAGAAAGTTAACGAAAGGAAGAGTTAAGGTATTATTCGTTAAAATTTAACGAATGAGAAACTTATTCGTTTCAAATATTGAACGAATCAGGTTTTTAATTTAACGAATAAGGCCATTCGTTAGTTTAAATTTGAACAAATGACCTCGATGGACGTGAAATTATTGGTTTATAATCCCAATGACAAACGAATGTCTCTTCGTTCGTCATTTCCTATTTCATCGCCAACCTTAACAAAACTCTTGCAAAATTTTTTCTTGATCTCATACCTGCTCGTTATCACAATTGATTAACATTTTCTTGTTCTACACGTATGGACGATCGCAACCAGATGACATCCATGAACTTTCATTGGTGGTTTATAGTTAACTGATAAGTTTGATATTGGAATACTAACCGAACAGTTTAACATATAATAAACTCATAATTGAATCAAAGTTAGGACTGATGATTTGTGTTTAGTACATAAAACCGATTTTCGACTAATGTAATTGATGAAAATAGTAACAATTGATGGGAAATCACAGGTTCCATGGATGACATTCATCGAAGTTGACTGAAATAAGTCAAAATTAAGTTGATGTTTGACTTCTAAGAAGTCAAATGGATAATCAACTCAGATTTGTTATCCATATAACGAATGACCGATCTGATTCGTTAGTGGTTTAGCGAATAAACATATCAGATTCGTTTATTGTTAACGAATATATATCTGAATTGCTAAGCTAGCGAATAGATAGTCACACGTATAACGAATGAGTGTAACGAATCAGAGTTGATTCGTTAAAGTAATAAAATCATATTCGTTATTATAACGAATGACTTAACATATAAGTTGATTCGTTATTTGTAATCAATGGAAGACAGTTAATGTATAACGAATGTCTCATTATAACGAATGAGATATCCATTCGTTAATCAGAATAGTATTTTTGAATCTTTTATTAATGTTTATGTTTGTGCTAAACAGAAATGGCTGAAGAAAATATTAAAAATCCTATTCCCGAGCAAAATCCCGAGGCTAATCCTGAACAACAGCCTCAAGCTCAAGATCAAGCTGCACCTGAGCAAGCTCCATTTCCTTTATCATGGAACAAAAGCCACAATATTTGTGCTTTCCCGGATCTTGTTTTTGAAAATTCACCGATATTTGGAGGAATGATCAGGTTCTTAATGCGTTCCAGGATTTACAAGGTCATATCTACACGGACTATTGTTTATCAAAGTATTATTCGAGCTTTTTGGGATACCGCCAGGCTTAATGAGGTTGAGAATCAGATTGAAGTGGTTATCCAGGATAAACAGGTGGTGATTGATATTGGAGTTATTAGAGATTCGTTGGGTTTTCGTGATACTATGGACGATAGGTGTGAGTTTGACAAAGGTTTGATTAGAGGTTTGTTTGGACGGGTGAAGTATAATGGTGATTTGGGAAAGTCGATGTACAAAAAAGCAAATTTGTGCGAGCGGTACAAGTATTTGCTTCATGTTTTGATTCATTGTCTCGGTGGATGGAAAGGAGGGTTTGATGAGTGTCGTGTAATGCTTCATTCTGCGTTTGTTGCTTTGGTGTTGAATAAACCATTCAATTTCTCTGAATTGGTTTATTATCACTTGTAGGAGAATCTCACGAGCTGTCACAAGTTCCTTATGTACCCGATATTCTTGCAGATGATGATCAATGATCTCCAGCCTAATTTGATTAAAGATCAAGGTGATGTATTGAAGCTAGAACACATGGATTCAGAGACTACTAGACGTTTGAGATTGTATCGTGCTCAAAGTCTTCAAGATCGACCGAAGTTTAAACGCTTGATTGGCCATCTTGCCAATATTGATTATGTAGCACCACCTAATGATCGTTGGGCTCATGATGATTCGGATTCTGAGCATGAAGGTGGTGATGATGATGGTAATGGTGATGGTGATGGTTGTAATGGTGGTGATGATGGTGGTGATGGTGGTCCAGGACCACAAGCTGAGCTAACGTATGAGCAGAAACGT
The DNA here is from genome assembly GCF_021521415.1 of Bidens hawaiensis. Classification (NCBI taxonomy): domain Eukaryota; kingdom Viridiplantae; phylum Streptophyta; class Magnoliopsida; order Asterales; family Asteraceae; genus Bidens; species Bidens hawaiensis. The sequence continues at coordinate 809,854 of NW_027504869.1, forward strand.
AAGCGTAAGGGGAAAGAACCAATGGTAGATAAGGGGGGGAAACCGAAAAAACAACGTGTCAGGCGTGGTTCTGGTATCGAGATACCGAGTCAACCGTTTGAGCGATCTACTCCACCTGTATCTGTACCGGTATCTATATCTATTTCAGGTGTTGTTCCTACTTCTTCGATACCTCAGAATATACCAAGATCTCCAATTCCTGCTATTACTCGATCTCCTACTCCTGTTCAGATGCCAATTTCTCCAGTGGCTCCATCAATGACGTTGATGACTACTTCTGTAGCTGATCCATATTTTGGAGATGTATTGCAAACCGTTTTGGCACGTATGACTCCTCCGCAACCAACTACTCCTGCTACACCAGTTACTCCTACACCATTGTAAAGACCTGAGCATTCTTTCATGATGTTTAATCATCCTTAGGGTCCTATGCAATTGCTTCATCCACACTTTTATGAGTTGTCTCCTAATGCCCAGTGGTTTAATCTGACTCATATGCAACAAACTCAAATTCAAGCAGATCATTCATTTCAGGAACAGATGAGGGCAGAGCGGCAGAATATGTTTAGGCATATTCAGTTTATTCAACGTGAAAACAGGGAACTTAAAGCCCTTGTTGCTGCTCAAGGGGAGAGGATCGACAAACAAGATGATTTCATTCTTCAGCTCACATGCAAAGATGATGAATTAAAGAATTTGAAGAATGATAAAGATGATCAGGATGGTGAAAGTGGTGTTGATCAGCAACCGGGTGGTAGTTCTGCACCATCGACAGGTAATAAGGCTGATACGAGTACAGGTGGTGATGGGTCTGAGGGAAGTAATTTGCAAATTGTGCCATACAAAGATTACATGAGGGCCAAGCCGATTGATGTTATACCGGCTAACATGATTTTATTCGTTGGTATGGACGAGATTGTGTATAGTATGGTGAATGCGGATGAGATCGAAGAGGGTGAGTTTGTTGATCACTCGCTGCCTAAAAAACAAATTGCCCTGCTTCTGGATCTGAATGAAGAGGAGTTGAGGAACTTGGGAAGACTGTGGAGGTTGATATTGAGTCCGAGGAAAGTACGAATCCAGGCATTCCACATAGGAATGTGCCTGAGTATGAAGAAGTTGAGGTAGAAGACGTAACTGCTGAGGAGTATCCTGAGTTCTACACAGATAATAACAACGATTCAGGTATTCCATTCTTTACTACAGAACACCTTGATTCAGCAGAAGAACGTTTACGAGAAGAGATAGAGAAGTGGAATAAGGCAGCCAAGACAACTCATCTAACAGAGAAAGAGAGGAAACAGAAACATGCTTTAGATGGTATATTTGAGCATGATGTGAAAATGATGAACAAGATGATCGAGACCTTTCGTTATCATGAACAGGAGGAAGTCAGATTGGCTAAGGCTCGAGTATCTGCATACCAGATGAAGAAGTACAAGCCGGTTAAAGATGTGAAGGGTGATTTAATAGCTTGGCGGTATGATTCTGAGCTTAAAGTATATATCGTGAAGTGGGAACACGGTATTTATTATTTCAAGCGCTCACACGATATACTATCTATGCCGAGATGGGATGTTAGAAAACTAGCCAACTGACCTTTTGTGAATCGAGGGAAGGATGTTTGGGCTGAGTGGTTCTATGCTCATTTATTACATGAAACTCGTTATGGTTTCAAGTTCTTCAAGCCGCAAGTGCCAACTCACAAGTACGTTGACGAGACTGATCCGCGCAACGGCAGGAAAATGATGATCTTACAGATAAAGCCGCCAAAGACGATGAAGAGGATATTCCCTCAAAGTCTGTTCAACACGTTTAACCCTTTGGTATTACGATAATCAGACTGGTGAAGCGGTTATTGTATTGGGTTCCGGGTCTAACACGAAGATTATCCATGTAATCGATCCAATGTGGCTCGTTAACTTATCTGAGTCTAACAACGATGAGTTATTTCATAGTCATATCAGATTTGCTAACATAAGCGACTACGTGTAAGGCCCCGAACCCCGGGAGCCCCACAGTTGGTATTCATACAAAATACTTATTAAAATAATTAAACTTGAAAACGGTTTCTTCCATTAAAACTAACATCTCAGAGTGTAAATTCAGCGGAAAACATAAATAGTAAAGTAAGTTCCCTAAAACCCGGGAATTTTGCCCAAAACCAAATTTTAAACATAATTCATGAAACTATTTAAAATAAAATTGTTCAAAATACATTCTTCCATCCACGTATGCCCTTCACCGTCCAAGTAGCTTCGTGCACGTCCAAGTGATAAGGCATCGTCTTCCTAACCTAAAACTCACACTAACATGCACAAAAAGTCAGCTTGAGCTGAGTGAGTTCAAATTTTAAGTAAATAATATCAGTAATAACAATTAGGATAGTCATACCAAAAGTTTAAAAATAAAAAGAGTGCATCCATTAAATCATCATTACCGAAGACTAAACACTCTCATACATACATATACAAAATATATATATAAACATCCTTTCAAGTACATCCCTATATATATAACAATATATATATATATAACATCCACATATAACATCAGGGTCAGTAAATGTACAACCCAAACACGTAACATCAACGCATGCAAACATAAAGTAGGCATACGCAACATCAGTAGTCGAAACGACTACAACATCGCCAAATATAGGCCAAACAATAATGTGTGTGTCTATATATATATATATATATATATATTCTTAACATCCCAAGGCCTACCATATACTAGCAAGCCTATATAAAATCGTTTAAAACATTTCATCAGGTAAGAAAACACTTAGGTGTGCATGCTAGCCCAAAATTTAAAAGAGTAAAAAGGGCATCATGAACTCACCTGAAATCAACCAAACACCAGCAACGAGCTAGGAAATCTCTAAGTGCACACTCACAAGTAAGGGCTTGTAAATTGTGCACAACGCGTTACTAAACTAGACCATAAGAACACACTTGCCTAACGGGCCGTTCAAGCCCAACAATTTGGCCCGAGGCCCAACCCATACACATTTACTTTACCTCAGCCCCTAAAACCTTTCAATTAACCAAATCCACCCTACGATCATGGTCGGGGCTAACCATGATGCACAACTCACCCATTGGTATGCAAATCGAGTCGAATACGCGCGTAATAACTCTTAAAACCAATTGCCAAACAAATCAGCCCCAAATGGACCAAATTCCCATCTTAACCTTTTCATACATCATAATTATGTCACCCGAGTTGATAGGGTTGACGGTTCCTTTTTACAACACTCTCTTTAATGTTTAAACGACAATTCGCGCACAACCGACTTGATTGACTAATCACCAACCTAATCAGCCCCGAGTACCAAAAAAATAATTTTCCCACAGCCCTTAAATCCCCCTAGGGCTATGCAAGCTGATTTGGTTGGTCATTCAATCGATTAACACATCAAACTCAACAATTGACGATTCTACACCCGATAAACCCTAGTTTTCGAACTAAAATCGATTAACCGACCTAAACACCTCCAATGGCCACGAAATTTTAATATGATGTAAATGTCATACCTGGGAATCTTTCTACACCAGAAACTCTAATTTTTATCCACGGGAAGCGGGTCAATTGTACCTTGGCCGAAATCTGTCCAACGAAAAGAATCGGCAAAATTGAGCATCAAAACGATTAGGGGTGAACAACAAAAGTGTTGGGGATTGTAGTACATACCTTGAACTACTTCTAAATGCCTTAGAATCACTCAAAAAGTCTAAGCAAAGAAGGGGGGGCTGATCTTCGGCCGATCGCAGCTGCTTAGGGTTAGGGTTAGGATTTGTTTTGTTTTATAATTATAATAAAAAAAGTTACATCCAAGCCCCTCCAAATTGAAGTATAAGGCATTATGGAAGAAAAGTTAGATGGTTTAACGTACCGGGATGACGTAAAGGTTTCCGAGAAACGTTGGTTAAATCCCGAGAATTATACGTACTTTACATGTAGGAAATCTTTAAACCGAAAAATTTAGCGGACCTTACACTACGATCTTGCGATGCAGTTTCAGAAGGTTGTTCGAGTCTGTTATGCATACAAGATTCATAGTTGTGTGGACTGGAAGACGAAGATGTTCCAGCAACGAAGAATAAAGAGCTCGAGACGAGGGGGAGTTTGTTGATACATGTTTTGTACGTCTCGGTCTTTATTAGTTTATTATTATAATTCTATGATAATGTAAGGGCTATTTGTGTAAATATGCCCATTCGCCCTAAATGTAAGATACATTCGTTACCCCGTAACAAATGTATCACATTCGTATTAATTGTAAGCTCATTCATTAATCTGACTTAACGAATGAGATAACAATTGGGGGCTTTTCGTTATTATTAAATGTATTAACGAATGAAGGTGTTCATTCGTATGAATTAATGTAACGAATGACCCATTCGTTAAGGTTATCTTAACGAATGTGGTCATCTCCTATATATATCCTGTAAGGTTAATCATTAATGTAACAGTTCTTATTTTATCACTCTCGTGTCGTTACTCTGCCAAAATTCACTCTCAACACACACAATACACACACATAAACGTAATCGATCTTAATCGTATACCATATCAACGAGTAACACGATGTCATCCGAGATCTAGATCCTTTATAGGCTCTCTCAGGTACTTATATTAAAGATAAAAAAACGCTTATTATTGTGATGATTTTTTTTTAAATTGTCGTATGAAAAAATTATGGAAGTTTTAAATGATGAGAGAATTGAATGTGCATTGCATGTGAAGAGAGAAAGTCAAAAAATATGGACTATTCCGTATATGTCCTTTCTATCATTTTTTTTCTTTTCAAATTATTCACAACCATTCAAATCTTAGATCAATGAATTACATTACTTCTCGCACTTCTCATTTTTAATTTACTTTGTATTTTAACATAACCCTCAAAATAAATACATATACAAACGGACTTTTATATGAATTACCAATAGGGTTTTTTAATAAGAAAACTCCTTAAATACCTTTTTTCAGAGAGAATCCAAATATAAATTCAAATTCCTTTATTGTCTGCTTACTAGCCCATCATTGCTGCTACGTTAGGAGTTCGAGACAACTTGTTACTAAACCCGTCGCCTCCCAGCCATGTTAGCTCAAACCTCGTCGCCTTCCCGCCATGTTAGCTCAAATCCTGTTGCGTCCCCACTATGTTAGCTAAAAAAAATTCTACCTTATCTTTACTAAAAATAGGGATTGTAAACTAATTCAAAGAATGTTTGAATATTTTTAATTTTATTGGTTTTTAAGTTCTTGTATATAAGAATTTGTATAACAATATGATTAAGAAAAATCATGCATACTATCAAAACCATTTTATGTATATCTTGTTTAGATATACTTTATTATATAACAAGATTTGTTAGATTTAATTATTAAGATAGCATAGCGGGTAGGCGACAGGTTTCAGCTAACATGGTGGGGAGGAGGCGAGTTTGAAATAACATGGCAGTGACAGGTTTTAAGCTAACATAGCAGGGAGGCGACGGGTTTAGAAACATGTCGTCTCGAATTCCTAACGTAGTGGCAACGATGGGTTAGTAAAAGGACAAAGAGGGAATTTAAACATTGATGTGACATATTTGGAATCTCTTTCTAAAGATGGACCATTTTAAGAATTTTCCCTTTTTTAATGCGATTCTACAAATAACACAAACCTCGGACCTCGGTTGTTGGAATCCACATGAACTCTTATGTAGAATGGATAAATGAGTCCGAGTATGTCATAGTAAGCAGGGTTCGACGGGCCTAACAGAACCCAATTGCTTCCCGCAAATAAGTGAAAAATAAGATATATATGTTTGATTAATATCATCATCAATCTTAAATATATGTAAACGAAACCTTTAAAAGCTCTCAGGTTGCTCTCTACAATCTTTCAAGACATCAAATTGCTTTATTTTTAAAGGGATTATCTCACAAAATAGTAACCAACTTTTGGAAGCGTCTCAATTAGGTCACTGGTTTAATTGTTTGTTTTATTTAGGCCACTAGGTTTTATTTTATGTTTCAATCCTAGGTTTTTTACCTACATAGGAGGCAATTTAAGGTTTTTTTTTTTCAATTAATAAAACAAACCGTCGATCCTTATACCACGACAATCCTTAAGAAAAACCCTACTATCATTTGATATCTTAAACCACCGATTCGTCAAACTCATAATCGATTCAATTCACCCTCTTCATCGTCCAATCGTGAACACATCAACCTCAACCATGTCTACCGAAGAACCAGATTTTAATTTACCACCTGTTGAGGATGTCGACCTCGTTTCATTACCAATCCATAACAGCAATAGAGAGGTTTGTTATTTAAGTTTTCTTCATATATAAATTATAGTTTTGCCGTCAAAGTTGCATGGTTTGGGTTTTAAAGAAGTACAATTCCTAGAAGGGTGGCTTTGTTGAATGGTGTGGTTGTTCTAGAAATATATTTTTTTTTCACAATATTAAAAGGATTGTTTTGTTGAATGGTGTGGGTTTTTCTAGAATCAAAGTTCCTTTCACAATATTAAAAGGATTGTCTGTGGTTTCCCTTTTGTACTCCGTTTTGAAACAATATTTAAATTATAGAGTATATGCAAATAGGTAGTTTAGATATATTTAGATTTTAAAATTATAGGTAGTTTTGAAACAATATTAAATTTGAGCAAATTTCATATGCACAATAGTTAGTTTTGAAACAATATTAACAGTATATGCACAATAGGTAGTTTTAAAACAATATTAAAATTCAAGCAAATTTCATATGCATAATAGGTGGTTTTGAAACAATATTAAGAGTATATGCCCATAGTAGTTTTGAAACATGACCTGGAAATTTCAAATTGAGATTTTAAAACAAGAAACAACTTGATACGAATCAGGGTTATATCCAAATATAAAATTCAAACTAAATAAATATTAACCGGAGGAAAAAAACTAAAAGAAATTTGGTCAAAAGTGCACCTAGAATCCCAAAAGTAAAAGTCAAATATTGGAGAAAATGAACATTTTCTGGTGTCTTTGAAAACTAAAAGTTAATGAACCAAAAGAGAAGTGGATTCTCTTAGTTCAATAAACTAGAATTCAATGGCACAACATATTGACGATGCTAATTAATGATCCCTTATGAATTTATTTTGTCAGGTGAACTTAGAAGATATTCTACATGATAATGACGATGTTAATGTTAATGATCCTTTCTTGAATTTACTTTGTTTCGACAACAATGATGAGGATGAAGTTGATCTTATTTCTGCTAAAGATTGGAGTGGAAGTGAACAAGATTATAGCAAAGATGTTGAGGATGATGATTGTGAGGATGTAGATGTTGTGTATCCTTGTTATGATCCTATTATGGATTGGAAGTTGGTGAAGCCCATATTATTAATGAAATTTGAGAGTCCTGCGCAATTGAAAGACATGCTAATTGATTATGGGATTGCAAACGGTCACCAATTAGTGTTCACGGTAAACAACCATGCTAGGTTGTTAGTAAGATGCGGGACAGAAGAAATTAAATACGATGGGAATACGCAAAAAAAGAAAGTGTGGAAGTGTCTGTTTCGGCTTTGAGCCTCTAGGATTAAAGGTGATGATTCTTTTCAAATAAAACCATTAAACGATAATCATACATACTCAAGGAAGTTTCATTTGGGTTTGCTTGTTACGTATTCTTGGATTGTAAAATGATATTTCAAGAAAATAATTAAAAATCCATAAATTAGTTTACGGGAAATGCAAAAAGATATCATGAAAAAATACCAATGCAGAGTGAGTACCGGTCAATGTGACAGAGCAAAGCAAAAGGTATTGAATGACTATGAGGGAGGGTTGAAAGAGCATTACGCAAGACTTTTAGATTAATAAGCTGAGCTACGGGAAACAAACCCGGGGAGTACTGTAAAGATGCTCGTGGAAACAATGAAAAATGGAGAGATTTATTTTGGTAGTTACTATATTTGTTTTAAAGCTGTCAAAGATGGATGGATTAGCGGCTACAGGAAAGTTATTTGTTTAGATAGATGTTTTCTGAAAAATAGTGGTCAATTAGTCTTGGCTATTGGAAGAGACACCAATAATCATATTTTTCCTTTAGCATGGGCAGTTGTGTCTGTTGAGAACAAGGAAAACTGGACATGGTTTCTTAACCTATTGTGGGATGACATTGAAATGGAAGGTGGACATGGACTAACTTTAATTTCTGATCAATATAAGGTATTATGCACTTATTACACATCTATTTATTTGTTGTTATTTATAACTTATATGTTTTATTTTTGTTATTGATTAGGGAATTATCGAGGCCGTAAAGGATGTATTTCCAATTGCTGAGCACAGGCAATGTACAAGACACATTTATGCTAACTTTATAAAGAAATTTCGTGGGCTTCAATCTAAAAATTTGTTTTGGAAAGCTGCGAATTCTACTACTAAGCAATGGTTTGAAAGACATATGGAAAAGTTGAAAACTAGTAGCAAAGGTGCGTATAATCATCTTATGGAAAGAAATCCCATTACTTGGTCAAGAGCTTTTTTTGAAGTTGGTAGAGCATGCGTTGCGTTCGAGAATGGAATGAGTGAAAGATTTAATTTGCGCATAGTAACCGCACGAAGGAAGCCCATTATTAGCATGTTAGAAGATATATGGAAGATTTGTGATGCGTAGAATGGTTTTAATGGCAAAACAATCAGAAAGCTTTGAACATGAAGTATGCCTTGCAACCAGAAAAAAACTAGTTGTTCTAAAGAAACAAAGGTAATGGTTATATCTTAAAATTTTTGTTATCTTGTTATGAATTTTCATATATTTTTAGGTTGATTGTGTAGGCATTATGATGTTATTCCAAGCAGTAACAATATATTTGAAGTAAGGAGTGAAAAAAGTACATATGTAGTGAAGATACAAGAGCAGACTTGCACTTATGGATCATGGCAATTGTCAGGCATCCCTTGTGTTCATACGATAGCAGCTTTAGCGTTCCTCAACATAAACCCAGAATCTTATGTCAGTCCATGGTTTAAAAAGGGCATGTTTAAAGAAGCATATAAACATTGTATAAAACCGGTGAAGGGAAGTATGCGTTGGCCTAAAATAAATGATATTAAACCCCTACCTCCAAAAGAAAGGCGAATGTCCGGTAGACCGCCGGTAAAAATGAAAAGAGACCCTTTGGAGAAAGAGAATAAAAACAAAAAAATTGGAACTGAAAGAAAAATGACTTGTCAAAACTGCCTAGAAGTTGGACATAGCATCAGGTCTTGCACAAAGAGAAAAAAAAACCCACAACCATAGGTGGCAAAACCAAGTGGAAGAAATAAAAAAGTAGAGTCAACAACTGTGACTCGCGAGATGGTAGATTAGGTGATTTGACTCGTTTGGGTGTATTTTGGTGTATTTTGACCCGTTTATTTTGGTTTATTTTGGCTCGTTTAGGCCTATGTTATCCCGTTTATTTTGGTGTATTTTGGACTAGTTTCACACGTTTGGGTGTATCTTAGTGTTTTTTTCACTCGTTTTGGGCCTATGTTGACCCGTTTGGGTTTCTTTTCTTATTGTGACACGTTAGAAATTTTGGTGTATTTTGATCCAGTTTGTGCATTCTATTGAGCATTACATAAATAAAATATTTCTTTGGTGCAGCATGTTATAAAGATATACTTAAAATGCGCTTTTATGAATATCAGCTAAGCATTTTTTTTTAGTTTTTATAAAAATTTTAGTAGTTTTTTACAAGATTTTTTATGGTTTTTTTTTTTGCCATTTTTAAAATTTTTTGGCAAATATTCAAAATTTCTTTGCAATTTTTTAAAAATTTTTTAAATATTTTGCTATTAAATTTTTTTTTTTGGCAAAATTTGAAATTTTGTTTATAGCTATTTAAATTCGTTTAAATTTTTTATATTAATTTTTTATCTTTTTTGCTTTTATATTTTGTAATTTCATATTAATAAAGAAACAAATTGAATAAAATAACATATAGAATGTATGACCTATTGTTCAGGTAAAAAACCTATGATTGAAACATAAAATAAAACTTCGTAACCTAAATAGAACAAACAATTACACCAGTGATCTAACTGGGACACTTTCAAAAATTGGTTACTATTTTATGAAATAACCCCATTTTTAAATAGAGCTTATCATGCATTTGACCCGAATTCATGGATATGGGTATCACCAAATCCAGAAAACCTTTAAACGGGTAATTATAAATTAATCTAACCAAATATTTGATATGAAAATCCTATAAAATAGGGATATACTAAAAATTAATATCCATTTTTTTTAAAAAAAATATTATTTATAATTAAGAAACAATTTTTACAGTTTTAAAAATAAGCGGGTCATGGGTCGCACCAAACCCAGATAACTTTTAAACATGTTATAACATCTTATTTATTTGTAAAACCATTTCATCATTAAACCTTAAGTATACTATTAACTTCCTAACAATAAATAAAGTTATAATTCAAAAAAATATATAAATATTAGAAAAAAATATAAAATAACCCCTGTTATACGAGGGATAAAAACTAGTTAATAATAATAGTGACATGATATTTCCAAAACGGTTGAAAACTAAGGTCTTTTATAAATCAAAACTATGCTTATACATTGATGGAAATACTAGTCTTGAACCACCGAATCTGTCAATAGTATCATAAGTTTTTTAATAACTCTTTCAAGTATCTTCATGAAATAAATGAAAACTCCTAAAAAGTTGCAGATTTAATAGAAACTATTACTAATAATAAAAAATTAAAACCTAAAACAATACAAAGATGATATGACATATCTGCCAAACAATCAATTCAAGTTAACCAAATAAATTAAATGAATCAAGAAAATTAATCGAGAGCTGGAACATAACTTGTCACCTGTGAATACTAGAAATTGACAGAGGCAGCAACCAACACGTATTGAATCGTGATACATGTTAAACGAACAAAATCAACTGACAACAAAATCACACAAAGTGAATTCAAACAAAAACATATCCATACCTGAAGAAGAAAGGGTATAATCGTTCTGATTGAGGAAGAAAACAAAGACTATGAACCTTGGACTGAATGGTTTACATCAGTTGACTCATCAAAAACCTTCAATTACGCTAGAACTGAATATTACCTTGAAAAGATTGAGATTGATGTATGGTAAGTCCTACAAAGCGAAAAGAAGGAAAATATCAGAGAGGGATATATGATGAACCAAACTTACTTTTTGAAGGTCGAGTCTTGAATTGTCATTGACCATGGAAGCGTTTGAAATTTGAATGTGCTTTAAAGTAAGTGAAGATAAAACCCTAGATACAAAACTTTCAAGGGAAGCTTTGTAAAGCAGGTGAAATATGAGCGGGATTTGAATAAGGAGGATTTAGACAGCCTATAAGCTTAACACATCAGAAGAGGAGGATGTGGGCAACCTTAATGCTTGACGCATAAGCAAATGAGCTAATATGGTGACAAGTGTCCAAATATATTTTCTTTTATTATATAGGGGATTCCTTTGATAGAATTCAAATCATTTTGGCATATTTCAATTCTAAATCTAATTGTTAAGATTAAACAAAGACAACTAAAATAAAATACTGAAAGTAAATAAAAAGAAACAAACTATTTGGTATAGGGTAATGGAATAGACGAGAGAATAAAATAGAAGTAGAAATGTAATTGACATGGTAATGGGATGGATCTTTAGCATTCTACTGTCATGCTTAGTTACCATGTGAGAATGGTAATATATGAAAAAACAAGGTAATATAATAAAATTGGTGGTGACTAGAGGTGGTTGTGGTGGCGGGGGTACTAGTGGGTGGTAGTTGGCAATGGTGGTGGTGGCAGCGATGGGCGGTGGTGATAATGGTTGGCGACGATGGTGGGTGGTGGAAATGGTCGAAGGTAGGGATGGTCTAAGGTGGTGGTGGTTGACGACGATAGTGGTTGGTGGTGGTCGGTGGGCGGCGACGGTGATATCTTGTAGGTGGCGGCGGTTGGCGGTGGTGGTCGGTAGTGGTGGTTGTGGTCGGTGGTCGTTGAGGTTGGTGGGTGGCAGCGGCAATGCTAGTGGTGGGAGGGTGATGAAGGTTATATAAGGTGAAAGATGGAATGAAATGAAAAATAAAAAAACAAAGGTGGTAGATAGAATGAATTTGGGGTGTTTTAGAAAGAATTGAATGAACTAAGGGGGTGTTTGTTTTTCACAAAAGATCTTCCTGACCTCTTTTGTCTACGCCGCGCAAACTAGTTTAGACATTGCCCTTTGCAGACTGTTTGTTTTTTCGAAGACATTTTATTAAAAAACATATGCATGTCCTCTTCTTGGTGCAGACTTAGACCTTATATTTCTCACTTCTTCTAACTTCTACTCAACATATCCAGCATAATTATCTCCCACCTCCACTCTTCTTTTCTTTTCAAACCCTAGCATCTCCCACCAGTCTTCCCTCTCCTCCGGGCACACCTCCTCCACCACCTTCCCATAGTCGCTGCTGCCACTACCTCCTTACAGCCAACTTGCCGCCGCCTAGCCCAGCCGTCGCCGGTTCCCTAGCCACTATCTCCAGCCCTTCCGCCACCGCCTCCACCGCCATCTACCTTGCTATATCCATTTCTTCCAGATTTGATTTTGTTTTCATCTTTTTTTTTCAAGCCTTTTTTCATTAGTGTGTAATTTTCATATTTGTAATTTTCAGATTTTATAAATTTTTTAACTTACATCGAACCTTATTATTAGTTTAGGTATGATAATTAGTTTAATATTCACCATTCTTGTAATTGTTCAATTATTATTAATTTTTTGTTGAAGAAAATTTGTAAAAAAGTTTAGGTATAATGAAAGTTTGTAGAAAGGATTGATATAATGAATGTTGTTGTCGCGTGTTTATTGTTGCATATGTTCGATTATTATTAATTTTGGGATGAAGAAAATTTGTAGAAAAGTTAGATATAATGAATCGGCTTATTTAAATTTCTGTTTCTTATAGCAGTCTGCAGACGTTAAAAAACAAACAGTATTCTTCTTGCATACTGCAGGTGTTTGGTCCACCTCTTCTTCCAGAGATGTTGTCCGCAGACTGCAGACATTTTATCTCTTGAAAAACAAACAGCACCTAAGTAATAGATCAGTCCATTCCAGTAGCAACCAAACACTCTTTTTTGTCATTCCTTAGTGATGATCCACTCCATTCCGCCTTCCATTCATGCACACCAAACGCTACCTAAAACTAGCATTTTGCTCGTTGATTCCCCGAAAATGTCACCATTTTGACCGATGTCGAAAGGTCAAAAAATATTTATAAAAACTAGTTTTTAGCTACCTTTACTAGTAAGGACAAATATGATCGTCTTCACATGAAATCTTGAAAAATATTATTTTATGAACTATTAATTAATTAAACTACGGTGGACAAACGATGTCAAACAAGTTTTATAAGTTAAATTACTAAATCACTTTGTAAAAGGAAGCAATTAAATTCTGAAATCAATTAAGAAAAGAAGCAATCATTACTAGTTCGGGTTTATATAAATAACCGGTTCATCTAATATGCTCTTAGGTAGGAAATCACGCAAGTACGTGATTTTGTTTATATTGTCCAACCCAGTTCAGTTATTTAACCAACCCAAAACTAAATTATTCCCACTAAAAAGAAATCCTAGAAATGATGATTTAAGTAAAAGTTAAATAGAGCAAAACTAATTAAATTATTGAACAAATAATTGAATCCAAAAAAGCTTAACATACCCATAAAACTCAATCCTAATCAAAGAGCAATAAAAGTCTAATAATTATTTATATAAACCCTACACCCATGGGGCTTATAAAATAGTTTAGCAAATCATAATAATAACGCACTCATATACTGTTACTATAAAATTCGTCATTAAAATCAATTAACTAACACCATAAACTTCTTCAAATATCAATTTATAAAAACAGACAAATAAAAATATAACTCAAACCCTTGTGTGAGCCGTGTAACTTTTGGCTTGTGCGAACTCTATTGGCAGCTAATTGTTGTGACCCAACTTCCAATTATTATCGTCCAAAGAAAAATAATAACTCTCAAAAAAACGTTACACAGAAACTGATCGAACCATATTAACAAAAATGACCGTTTACTCCTAAAAGGATTTCTGCCGTCAAAACTTGTTATGAACATGTGAATGTGAATTGGGTCTCCCAAAAAAAAACTATTCTGTAACCTCCTTTTTTGTGTGAGGGGCGTCGAAAAAAATTAGCCCATGGACATGGACTTATAGTCCACGTAGAAGCAATTGACCATAAGACTTGCTGTTATGGGCGCGGTGGATGGGACGCGGAGGGCGCGGAACACCATGGGCTAAATTATACATATACATATATGTATAATATGTACATATATGTACACACATGTTTTTTTCCTATACACATGTGTATAATTTAAGGTAAATGATAATGTACATGTGTATGTTACATGATTAGAGATTAAATGAAAGTATACATATGTGTATAAGTATAATACGAATTAAAAAGAAAAAAAATCGGTTTTTTTATTATACATATATGTATAATATGTACACACATGTTTTTTCCTATACACATATGTATAATTTATGGTAAATGATAATGTACATATGTGTATATTACGTAACTAGAGATTAAATGAAAATATATATATGTGTATAGGTATAATACGAATTAAAAAGAAAAAAAAATTCGGTTTTTTTTTTACTTTTTTTTAATGAAACCGGAATGAAATATAAGAATTTTGGTTTTTTTACTTTTTAAAATTTTCGGTTTTGTTTGTTTTATAATTTTTTAAATATATTTTTAGAGGGTTTTTTTTAGTGGTCAAAAATGGTTCTCAAAGTTCTCAATTTGCCATTGGTTATCTTAGAATCCTTACCCTATATAGGATCAGGATCATATATATATATATATATATTGGGCGCCTAAGAGGCATTAAACCATAGCGGGGCGGGGCTTCAATGCCCCGTTTCTATGAGGCGATGACGTGACGTTGACAGGACACTGTTGAGTGGCTTCGAAGCCCCTCACCATAACGGATAGCCTAACCATCAAAATTCAATTAATTAACTTAGGGCCCAATTACACTTCAATTCAGTTTCCAGCCCACGTATTGATTCTAATTCCTCATCTGGCTTCGATGTTTTAATTTTCAATCCAAGATTCCATTTGCATTTTGGTAAAAATCTCGTCACGAGTTTTTTTAACCATAATGGGCGGTGAGGAAAAAGTATTTATCAAAATAGGTGATTTAAACTTATTTATCAAAACACAAATATAACCCTATGAAAGTTACACTATACACAATAGAAAAAAATACAATCTTAAAACACAACGAGAAAAACATAATTTTGGTAAAACACAATTTGTAAACACACAATGTCTAAAACCTATGACACAATGACTAAAAAGCCCGTTAACTTTAAGACACAAAAAAAAACACAGTTGATTAAAACACAATGAAAAAACACATTATGTTAAACACAATAGATTTTACAAATTGATGATATGGTAAGAAAACACAATAATGTTAAAACTACACATGGTGACCCAATGGAGAAAAGAAAACATTAAACATTATGTTAAAACATAATTTATAAAGATAAAATACAATTTTATAAAACACAATTTGTAAAACACAATTTTGTAAGCACAACGGTCATACACACATACCTATAACACAATGTATAAAAAATCCACTAACTTTTTTTAATTTTTATATAACAATATGGTACTCATATTAAAGATAAAAAACGCTCGTTATTAAGGTGTTTTTTTTATTAAAAAAAGATTTCGTATAAAAAAGGTTATGGCGTTTTAAAATGATAGGGGTAATTGACATGTGCCTTGCATGTGAGGAGAGAATGCCAACATTTATGTGTTCTTCCTTTTTTGTCCTTCCCTTTGTTTTATACCTAATTTTTTCCCAAACTAATCTCAACCCTTCAAATTCAAAATTAATAATCCAGATTACTTCTTACCCTTCCTACAATGATCATACTTCTTATTTTAACTTGACCCATATATTTATTTAAAAGAAGTTAATTTCCTTCGTTTAAGGGATCAAAAATGTTAATTTTATGTAAACATCGGGTCTCAAATTGTAACCTTTGAACTTGGAGGACTAAAATTGTAATATAGTCAAATCATAAGAACCATCCATGTAATTAATTTTAAACAAATTCATAATTTTGTTCAAAAATAGCATGTAAAGGGATTTAATATAAAAAAAGTGTTGAGGGACTTTTATGAAAAAAAATAAAAAGTATATTGGTTTTTTTATGATATTCTTTAATCAAACCATATCAGTTGGAACTAAAAAAACATGTATCTTTACTTTAAACGAAATTAAAAAAAACAAAAAATTATTTGGTAGTTTATAACATCTGAGAGAAAGTCATGTTTGTGAGTTGGTCATTCTTAGTAACTAACTCACATATTTAAACTATCATCAATAACCATTAAAACCTTATGAAGTAGAGATGTAGCACAATCTAAGCTTATTGACACTTTGTGAGCATAACAGCTATACCCAGATTAGATACACAGCCTAGTTACGTATTGAGATTATAATAATATTAAAATATTAATATTATTATAATATTCATTATAGGGACCGGTGAACGAGTTTAAACAACTGCGAACTTACACTGTACCGCTGTGCTGATTGTCTTATAAACCGTGAGTTTCATGACCCACTTTAAAACTGCTTTTACGAACTTTTGGGGTGAAAAACATGTTGATACATATCTATATACTATGAATTGTTTGATGATGGGAATTATCTAAGTGCTAACAAACAAAAGTCCCCACGAACATAGTGATTAACTTCGAGCTGGTGGCTTGTGAATAGTACTATTGGTTTGACAAACCCAAACGGAGCCGGCACGGTTATTGAGACTTTACCTCGTTTGCACACAACCATAATTATACAAACACGCTATGTAGTGTTAGACATAGCTACTCGGGGCATGTTGTGGGCGGAAAGGGGGCCACAGTAGTTGATTGAGCGTGGGAAATGGATGCACGCAGCACAAACAGTCAAGGCTTCACTGTAGTTTAGCATAATTACATCATAAACATACAAACAAATTTACTTGTGAATGTACATACACACATACTTGCGTATTTACAACTGTGATTGTTGTACGCACAGCTGATTTCTTAAAACTCGTGAAACTCACCAACTATTTGTAGTTGACCCGTTTTAACATGTTTTTTTAGGTATATCAGACTTGGGCTAGAAAGTCAATGTGCTACGTGTTTGACTTGCAATCACTGCTGGGTGAATTGATCCAAGTATGCTAGTAAGAAGTAAAGTCGCTTAACGAGCTGGATTTAGTTTGTATCACCTAGTTGTAAACAAAGTTAGATCGATGTAAAATATTGTAAACTAGTTTGTATTTTTCTTTATAAACAATGTGGTTGATACCAAAAGTATCTGTTATATTTCCGTTTTATGCTTCTACAAATTGCTCAACGGGGTGTGACAGAAGTTGGTATCAGAGCCATTGGTTATAAAGAATTAGGTTATCCCTTAGGATTCCTTAAATATAACCGTAGGCTCGATTAACTCTGGGAAAATAAGTAATAATATAATATTATGTACTGATGAATATCTGGATGAACTTGAAGGGCAAGTGATTTATTATGGTTCGGAACATAATAACAGATTTGCTTGTACGAGGGAATTCAGGGAGAAGTCGCGAAACACAATGGTAGGTAAAAATGGCAACATATGTGTATAAAAGGTAATGTTAAGTACATATATATGTAACATTCCCATACGTGCTTATCTGGAACAAGGTGTACAAATACGTGTACGTACTGTACTGATAATAATAGTAAATCTTATTGTAACGAATATTATATTCGATTATAATCAATGTTAACTCTTTTTATAATTAAAACTATATTTTATTAAAACTAATATTATATTTTTATCATAACTAATGTTATATCTGGTCATAACAGATAAAATATTTTATTTTGCCTTAAGTAATAATATCCCTTACCCTGATTCATATTATCGAAAAATATTATTTTTATGACAAATCGTCGAACCGAAATATGTCGAGATCGGTAGCCTCATATCGGATAAAGAACCGATGTTACCTATAAATGAGAATTTAGATAAAGCTTTATCGAGTCAAAACCGAACCTTGTTGCATGATAGAACCACAGACTTAACTTAATATTCAAGGCCCAGAAAAGAATCGTAGGAGGTGTGACCTACATATGTCCATCTCAATAAAATGTAATCCTTCTTAGTTCGGGCCTAATCTTTACCTTATATATCTATTTTCTAATAGTAAACTGAGTTGTTTTCTAGTCATCTTTCCACTTCCCTCATTCAAGAATAAACACTATTCCTAGGAAAATACCTATTGACGTGTTCAAGTTATGAAATTACAAAATATAATAAGTACTTTACGAAGTCCTCGATATATAACAGACCGTAATCACCCGTATGTACTACTTATTAGCGATAGTTTAAAAGTTTTTCATATCATCAGTACAACCATCCTTGCCAAACCCACCTAATCAACAAACTCATCAAATCATATGTATACGAGTATCTCCAACCCCTCCCATATTTTTTTCACTCCGATCGATTTATCATAGAAGAGAAACCTCACGCCACGGACCAATGACGTGTCTGGCTTATGGAGAACATACTTATTCCCAACTAATAAATCACCACTTTTGGTAAACCAAGCATGCTTACGGGTACTGAATAATCCGATGAAAGAATATTCTGTAATTATATTTAATAACATCCAAAGGTCAAGGGGAGTATAAAAATGCCTCCCGACTACAGCATACTGTTTAAACTCTTAACGAACAAATGTCTACTTACAGGAGAGACGAGATAAAACAGTTACCCAATACTGGGATTACATCTGAATAATTGTTGTAAAAGTTGTGAACTATTCGTGATTATTATAATGTGTACTCGAATAGACAAGGATAGTATGACAACGTGGTGCATAGTTTCGATACTCTATGCAAGCATTTGGTAGTGTGCTATGCTGATAGGGAGACGATTTGGATCTATTAGTACAAACATTGACCCTTACGGGGTTAAAATTACTTGTCGTGAGATGACAATTTTCGATACATACATGTAAACAATGGCCTTATTAGGCTAAATCTATGTACTATTCTGGGTATATGGAAACATGATTTAGTGTGTGTGTAATACACATCTGTTATTTGAATTACCTGACTGTTAGCTAATGTGATTCCCTACGCAATAAGTTGTAGGGAAAATTACTACTATGTGAAGTTTAGTTGTTTATCATTATAGAATGGCCCGAAGAAAACAAACCCGTAATTTGAGGCAGTTGTGGCCGAAATGATTGTTCGCCAACTGCAGTTGGTAACTTTGACAATCGCAGCGCGATTCGCTGCCAGCATTAATACGGCAATGAATACAAATTAAATGCCAAACATTGATACGGCCAAGAACATTATTTTGCCGCCCAATACTAATACAGTTATAAATGTTATTTTCATGATAAATACGAATATTGCTACGAATAATACTTCCCCCTTTTAAGCACTGATGCTACTACCGATAACAATAATTTTCTCCACTAAATGCCGTTGGCAACAAAATCTTTTACCGAACATGAATACTAGTCTTAACAACCGTGATCCTTAATGACGAGAATACTTGTTTAAATGATTTAAGTCGTGCAAACATGTAAATTTTAGTGGTACTAAAGAGTCAAATAAATTAGTAAAATGGATCGAAACGATAAAATCTGTTATCTGTACCCAGTAGCTCCCATCAAATTGTATCGTTAATTATGTTACTATTACACTACTTAGCCACACCCTTTTGTGGTAGAAAGCGATTGTACGAATTCGGGAACAAAAAGCCATTATCCGCATGACCTGGGCAAGACTTAAAACCCGTATATTGAAATATTTGTTCAAGGAATGAAATCCAAAATGAAAGGGCGGGTCAACTGGAATGCACAAACCGTTCTAACGATCTGGTTCGACTAATACTATGGTTATTAATCGGGAAGTAGAGACCTTAGTTAATCTAGTTAGCCATTTAACTTTTGAGAATACCGGGACACAAGCTGGGGTGGTAATCGGCCAGTAAAGTTGTGTTGAGAGTACCGGGAAATCATCTAGTACAAAACGAACTAATCATGAAACAGGGGTACAATAAATACAAAAAAATTAAACGTGTGCGCCATACAAATCAAAAAGATACGGCGATTAACTTTAGCTCTGAACAAAAATACACAATGAACATTCGACAAAGTTTGGTTATGTAATAATTATACGGGAATGTCGAATAAAAAAAAAGACAGAAAGATTGGACACTATACTTGTAGCTGTGGAACCTTATAAGCGTTGTAAAAAGGCCGTCCTAATCTCACCCTATCCAGTTACCACAATCGCAACCAGTTCGCGCACAATCTATGACAAACCATCTTGCATGCTATGAGTGTAGAAGTACGAAACGCTCTGAAAAGAAATGTTCCAAATTAAACTAAGAACGAACATCGACGTCTAACTCGGCTAGAGGCCGCGATTAGTGATCGGACCTCATAAAACACAGCAAGATTTAATTGTGGTAAAAGAATAAATCTGTAATTACTGAGTAATATACTTCAGCCTCGTTTGATATAGGTACCGATAGAAGTCTTATTCCCACTAACTTCTTATTCCCGAGAAATGTACTGGTTAGTGAACTAATATATTCTTACGCTAAAGATTTCACTAACAATAAATCTATAATTATTAACCAAATGATCCGAAGCTGTCCTATTATCCAAAATGACCAACCATTTCTTATTGATCTTCTCCCAGTGGAGTTGAGAAGTTTCGATGTAATTGTTAGCATGGACGGGGTAGCTAAATACAAGACGAAAATCGTTGTAATAATAAGGTAGTTAAAATTCTCTTTCAGATAATGAAGTGATTACAGTACTAGAAGAAAATCTAGCACTATATTACTCCTCGTGTCCCATTTCAAAATGTAAAAATGTTTACGCCAAGGGTGTATGGCATTTTTGGAGATCATAACCATGAAAAACCCTAATGAAAAATATAGGGAATATCCCTGTAATACTCAAATGTTCCAACATCCTTACGAATAAACTACCCGAAATTCCACTATCCGACAAATTGAACTCCGAACTGGCCTAACCTTAGGGGCAACTACTATTACCAAGACACCTTATTGTGTGACATTCTCCAAAATGTAAAAACTAATTATACAACTACAAGAATTATTAGATAAAGGTTTTATGGGACCTAGCTATCATCATTAGGGAGCATCGGTCTTGTTAGTAAGGAAGTAGGATGAATGTATAGGATATGTGTTGATTACCGGAGAACTAAACAAAAATCACTATCAAAAACTAACACCCCCTCTCATGATTCGATGATTTGATCAATCTTGGAGGCGTTCAGACAGGAGGAATTATCCAAGTATGAATTCTAGCTACAAGGAATATGATTTTTGAACACCTTATTAGTTGACACGGAATTTACATACACCCGAACAAAACTAATAAACACCAGAGTCAACAAAAGAAATTCGCTAAATTTTGGAATTAGCTGAGTATTATCGGCCTTTCATTGTACATTTTCCAGTTTAGCCCAACCTTTAAACCTTTCAACCCAAGAAAACTGAATTTATGATTGGGGATAGAATAAGAATTGGCTTTTAATCGTTAAAACAAAAACTTTGTCAAATCCCTATGCTAAATCTCCCAGAAAGGACTGATGATCTTGTAATCTATTGTGATACATCCCGAGAAGAACTAGAAAGTGTACTAATGCAAAGAAACAAGGTTATAACATACACTTTCTGACAATCAGAAACACACGAGAAAATTACATTTACCTTGACTCGGACTATGGGATGATTGATTTTGCACCGAAGACATGGGAATACTACTTATATGACATCAAATGCACTGATTGCATAAATCACAAAAGCTTATAACCTGTAAATGATCTGACAAAACTAAATATGGGGTAAGGAAGACGAGTTGAGTCATGGGACAACTGTAACTAAGAAAAACCGATGCCTTAAGATGAAGGGATAAAGTTATACATTGGAAAGTATGGGTACTTGAAACGATTGTTTAGACAAACATTATCGGGCATATTCATATCGCCCAAAAGAAAACCGATGAAATTCTTTACCTCCAACAATCCGAGTCTAGATTTCAACTTTTGTTAAACTGTGTGACCTGATCTTGGACGAAGCACATAAGCCCAAAGATTATATTCGTCTAGATGCCGATAAGATGCACAAACATTCAAATAAATATTATTGGTGGCCCGATACATATATGTATATATAGATATATATATATATATATATATATATATATATATATATATATATATATATATATATATATATAAAAGGTGTAACTATACATGTTGATAAATGCCTGACTCAATTTAAAATTAAGGCAGAATATCAAAACTCCTCGGTAATGTTATAACAACTGAAAACACCTAAGGGAACTGGGAACACATTACTATGAGTTTCATAATACACTTTCATAAAACACTCCTGGAGCATAGTATAACTCGGGTAATAATTAGCCAGCTAACTTAAATTGCATACTCTCTTCCGATCCATAAAAAATTTCACAACTGAAAGGCACACCTACAATTATGCCAACAAAACCATACCTCGACATGGTATGTCTATTTCGATTACTTCAGACTAAAATAGTCATTTGGCCTCTTAATCTTTGGCAAAACTTAAGAAACCCAATCAGTTTGAGCACAACCTGTCATTCCCAAATAACAAATTGAGTTGCGCGAACTATACAAATATTGGGATAATTACATTGCAAATGTATATTAAATCTTGAAGAAAATTGAGGCCATCATTTTCCACTGGTCTAATTCTCGTATTCTAATAATTACCATAATATTATACGAGCAGTACTGTAACCGGTACGATACGAGCAAGAACATGAATTGATACTTTATTAGTTTGAAAATTGGCAACATTTAAATTGAAAAATCTGATTTAATTCTAGAAACCACCGATTAGGCTCGTAAGATTCAGAAACAAACTGAAAGCCGTATAAGACTAGTTAAAGAACTATACCGATGTATGTAATGAATTGTTGACCTTTAAAAAGTGTTATTAGAGTTGAGGAAACTGATACATTGACATCACACATACATAGAACTATACAAGGTTGTCTCAAAAATTAAACCTGTAACATAATGAATAAACTATCTTAAGAATCGAGTTCACTCTAGATTTTAGTTCTACGGACAAATTTCTTATATGCCGAAACAACTAAGTGCCTTATTAACGAGGCGAAGATAGTACCACTTGGAAACCCACACATAACTAAATTTTGTAAAGAACCCGTAAAAATAACAGGCGGGAAAGTCAAACAGTTACCACTCAACAGAATTTCAATGGTTAAAGTTTGCTAAAATGCCTTATATATATTTGAAAACGAAAACAAATACTCCTGGTTGTCCCTAAGGAGCGTAAAGATGGCGTAATTGAATTTCGGGGACGAAATTTTCTAATAGCGGGAGAATGTGACATTCAAGCCAAAACCAGGTACACCCTAATATGCGGTTACTGATTTAACGATTAAACGCTTATTACGTAACGATCGAACGATTAACCGAACGGGTCTGGTTATGACCCAGATATCCCGGGGGGGGGGGCATCTATAAGTGATATACGAATAATATAAGCTAACATATTAGTATTATGGCCTTAGTTTGATAGCAAATAAGTTAAACGAAAACATACACGTTTTAACTACCCGCTATAGATTTAAACACGATAGATAGTTACAAACCAAGCATTGTATCATCCGTTAAGCCAAAAAAAACTTACCAAACACTTGAAATGTTTTAAGCGATTCGTGAAAATATTTTCGAATTTTACAAACGTAAAGTGTGTTTTTATAAATTTATACAGAAATTGGCCGAAAACATTCATTTTCGCACTATTTGTCATACCCGATATATTTTTCACACCAAAAACCAAACCCAAAATAAATTTGAACTTGGATTTCATGTAGGAAATGCAAAACAAGGCAAAATAAACTAAAGAGGGTCCAAGGGGGACTCCCTTTCCTTGCGGCCGCCAAGGTAGACTTCTTTCCTCACTTTGGTTGATTTCATATTTAAACCATTTAAGATATAATTTAACTTCATTCTTCTTGAAAAATCTGGAAACTCAACTGCTGGAGTCTTTCACCATACAAAACCTAGGGTTATATGTTCATTTATGGTGATCTTGAACTTGTTGAAACATGTTTAAATACGTATAAACATAGTTTGATTACCAAAAATCATTCAAAACCATGAAAAAAATCATAAAAATGGTCAAAAAACATGTTTTGATCATAGACATGGTGGGGAACCTGGTTTGATAGTTTTTTTTTGTCATAAACACGGATTAAAAGGTTTAAAAGGCGTTTTTACGGTTCAAAAGTTCGGTTTAGTACCCTAGCCGAAACCCTAAGTTTCAAGGCTTCCATATTGATGAAAATTGCTTGGTTTATGATATAGGAACTTTATATAGCTTATATAGGAGCACGAGAACCCGGAAATTGGATTAAGAGAGCGAAAACGGGCGAAAACCGCAAAGGTAAAGTCGAAATAGTCGAATACGGGTTGTTTAAGATTTGATTGTGGTGTGCATATTGTTAGATTATAAAATTTTGCAGAGACATCAGGGACCATATGATTGAGTCCCTGTCCAAATTTGGTTATTTTTCGACCATCCGAGAATATTTGGCGTATTTATTACCGAATTGGGATGTTTATTTGGGAAAAATACTTAAATTGCCTGAAAAATTATGAACTTTTGTGGGAACTCAGATTTTGTATTTTATGATCACATATGAAATTTGGGGTCATTTGAAAAACCCTAAGTATGTTTTGTGGATTCGCGTGTATTTGGATTTTCATAATCGTTTTTGGCTCGAAAAAGGAATTTGGCATGATTGTTAGCTTCTGTAATTTTTACAGGTTGTTTTGGGATGTATTTGGATCACTCAAGAATTTTGGCGGATTTTTCGAAAATCATTTGGTATAGACGGACGATTTTCGGGCAAAATGTAGTATATACAATGAATTTTTATAAATTAATAAAATAGTAAATAATCCCAGAAATAATTTTATAAAAATCTACAATTTTAATTTACAAGTGGTTAAAATTTCGTAATTTAATAATTAACGGATAATTAATTGTGCTAATTTAAAGATTAAACAAATTAAATTCTGATAAAAACCGAGAAGTTCGTATTAACGAATCTGTTGGAAAATCAGAACACCAAGAGTTATCAAAAATCATATTTTTAGATTAATTAAGTAAAAACAAACTTTTTATGAGAAAACCGGAAAATTTGGATAGATTGTGCGCGTTGTTCTCAAATCAAACTAAATAAACGGAAACGAGCCCCGTAGCGAATCCAAAACCCCAATATGTGATCTTTCTTTATAACTAGATCATTTTATCAACCAACACATTTACCCAAGCTTATTTCCTATAACTGTTTTGTGAGCGCATAAACGAACAACTTGGCCCAGCTGGAAAAACGGGGAAACTAAGCCAAGTTCGGTTTTAAGTATTAGACAATGAACAACATCACAACCTAAGCCTATTGACACTATCTGGGCATAGCAGCTATACCCAGATTAGATACACAGCCCAGTTTAGTATTGAGATTAAAATAATATTAAAATATTAGTATTATTATAATATTTATTATAGGGACTAGTGAACGAGTTAAAACAACTGCGAACTTACACTGTACCGCTGTGCTGATTGTCTTCTAAACCGTGAGTTTCATGACCCATTTTAAAACTGCTTTTATGAACTTTTGGGGTGAAATACATGTTGATACATATCTATATACTATGAATTGTTTGATGATGGGAATTATCTAAGTGCTAACAAATAAAAGTCCCCACGAACACAGTGATTAACTTCGAGCCGGTGGCTTGTGAATAGTACTATTGGTTTGACAAACCCAAACGGAGCCGACACGGTTGCTGAGACTTTACCCCGTTTGCACACAACCATAATTATACAATCACGCTATGTAGTGTTAGACATAGCTACTCGGGGCATGTTGTGGTCGGAAAGGGGGCCACAATGGTTGATTGAGCGTGGGAAATGGATGCACGCAGCACAAACAGTCAAGGCTTCACTGTAGCTTAGCATAATTACTGATGTGTTGTAAAACACTCGTATTTTCCGCACGTTTTATCTACGTATTATATTATATTTTATATGTTTTAACTCGTTTTAGATAGGTTTTACATACATTTATTAATCTTGTAGGTTTTGGGTGAAAGAAAGAAGAAAACCCGGACTTTTCGAGCATTCTACGAGCCTTTTACGCATACAAGTTCAAGACAAAGCTCAAGGCCCGACCCGTATGCATCATGGAGGCCCAAGACCATATTATATTATATTATATAAAAAAAATTAAAACCCTAATCAGCCAAGAGAGCTGCTGATCAGATTTAGCAGCACAACAGCAGCCAACAGCAGCACAACAGCAGCCAACAGCAGCAACAGCAGCAACCAACAGCAGCAGGAAGAAAAGAAAAGGAAAAAAAGGGTTTTTCGGCTAGGGTTTGATCGTGTGACGGCTAGGGAAGGAAGATGTAACGATTCCGGAAAAATCAGGTATACCCTAGCCGGTATATACTATTTATGTGTTATTTAATAAGGAATATATGAATTATAATGTGTTTATACGAGTATGTATGATTCACAGTACGGATTATACTCGATTATACAGTTAATCGTATTGGAAATACGATTAACCGATTAACGGTTATTGAAGCCCGAGCGAATCGAGGATTACATTATAGACGAGATACATGATATTTATTGATGTTTACGAAGTATTAAAGCTTCGGGATAAGTGAATTAAAGCACCGAAAAAGAATTTTCGATTTAATGGTACGCCGGTACGTTAAACGAAACCTTTAATACCAAACCGAGTAAGAGACGATCCATCAAGCCGAAAAAGATGCGCAATTATTAATAATATGATGTTTTAAGTTAATAAATGTCATGGTTTAAGTTTTTAAAGTTTTAAATCGGTTTTATATAAATTTCTTTTTTTTAAGCCGAAAACGACCATTTTAGCCTCGTTTTAAGCCGAATTAAACAGTTAACCTAAAAACGAACTGAACCAGATTATCCAAAACATTATCCGGATTTCAGAAATCCAAATGAGTGGCTAAGAATGGAAACGTGGGTCCCACCCCACCTCCCCCTTGAGTTCCGATCGGCTAGGGGTTTATACCCCAAGCCTTATCATTTTTTTTTCTAAACCAACCATTTCAAGTTCTTCAACTCTCTCCAAATATTGAACTAAAAACCGAGATTTGTAGCAAGAACAACGAGGTAAAGATCGAGTTATTTACGTTTTCATCTTCCTTTCTCGAGTTTATTTGCAAGAAAATGAGGTTTCAAGTGAAAAAGGGTGAAAACCCTCGATGAAACCGATTCTTGCATGATCAAGTGATGTATACGGGTTATACAAGGGATCTTGGTCCAAGAAAGGAGTTAAACGAACCAAAAACGAATTTTTACGGTTTAAACTTTAGTTTTGAAAAATAACCGAAACTATAGTGTAAGAGGCTTGATGGTGAGTGTAACTTGCTTGGTATTGTGGTATGTTAGTTGTAGGTTCTGTATTTAGTGGTAGATAAGGCGGAAAGACGAGTTTGTAGCTTGTAGTGGCGGAAAACAAAAGGTATATTCGTTTTATGTTCGATTATAAGTGTTTTGGACAGATTGTGGTACGTTTAGAGTTAGGCTACGAAATTTCACAGAGATGATCTACACATGAAAATATGAGATCTGTAAAAATTTGGTAATTTTTGGACAAAGGATGAATATTTGGTGAATTTAATGCTCGGTTTTGGCTAAAAATGGTGAAAAATAGTTAAATATCATGAAAAATTCTGGAAAATTCCAGATAAGCTTTATATAACATGTAAAAGTCACACACAAAATTTTAGGTCCGTTGGAGAAGTCTAAGTAGGCTTTTCGGTTAAACGAGTTCTAGGGTTTTCTAGCTCGGTTTTAGTGAAAATGGCATGTAAAAAGAGATTTTGGTTCTGGAAAAATTACAGGGGACTATGTGGATGGCAGGGTCATCCAGGAAAAATTTGGGATTTTTCTAAGGTCGTTTGGTATTTACGACATATTTAGTGTTTAAATGGTGTTTAAAAATAGATAAATAAATTTTAAATATAAAAATTAATTCTGGAAATATTTTTATAAAATTCCCCACAGTTAAAAAGTGATTTTTGCAAAATTTCAAGATCCGAGACTAAACGGATAATTATTTGTGTTAAAAAGAAAATAAAAACAAACTTTTAAAGCTTAAAACGCGTAAACCGGTAAAGTTCGCTTAAACGAGCTGACTGGTGTACAAAAACCCTAAAAATGGACTATTTTCATATAACTAAGTTAAACAGGTAAAAATAAATCATCCGAAAATAATTCGGATGATTTGGGTAATTTTATCTGATTTAACAGTTCCCGGTACACTAAAGACGGAAACGGGTCCCGCGGCCAATCGGGGCGTCTAAACCGAGCTCTAATTTCACAACTTTAATTAAATTATCAGTCAACAACTATTTTCGGGTCGTGTGTGACCAAACTCATTTTTGAAACGTAAAAACGGATAACCGTGCTGGGCACGCAAAAACAGGGAAAACAAACTAATAGTAATTTTAACTATTGAACTCTAAACGATATCACAATCTGAGTCCGGAGAAGTGTTTCTGGGTTAACATTGCCCCCAGAACGGGTACAGTACTGGTTAACAGTGTCCCCAGAAGTACCGGTTAACACGGTTAAAGTTATATTAATAGTGATTGTATAGTAACGAACTTAGGGATCGTATTACAGATCCGGATTAGTAGCTGCGTACTGTGTTACCTACTTGCTTGCGAAATGTGAGTTTCACGAGCCCCTTTTTCTGAATTGTTTTTAAATATTTTCTCGGGGAGGGAAGCATGTTACTATTAAAATGTTTAAGTACATACTGAACGCATGGATTTGCGTGTATTTATATATATCTTATTGTACGGGAATCGTACGGAAATGTACTAAGATGGTAATTGTCTGAGTTGCTAACATTGTAAGGCCCCGTAACACGAGTGATTAGCTAAAAGCCGGTAGAGTGTGAATAGTACTATTGGTCTGACAAACCCAACTGGTCCGGCATGGATTTGCTGATGTTTCCCAGCCAGTTGCACATGTCTATTTTGTTGTTATTTATTTTTGCTATGTAATGTTAGGCATAGCGGTTTGGGGCAGGTTCGTGGGCGGAGTATGCCACGAGGTTGTATGTGGATAGTCAGAGGTTTCACTTGTGGGCTCAGCATAATTACATCGCTAATATATGATTATTATAATGATTTGTCACTGTTTATTTAAATTAGTGAAACTCACCAACTATTCGTAGTTGACCCGTTTTCTTTACATGCTTTCTAGGTACTCCCAAACTGGAATAATTGCTTCATGCTTGACGATGCGTGCTTTTTGTGGAAGCTTAATGATCTTTTTGTATTAAATATGTTAATGTAATGTTGGTAAAACTTATGTGCTAACGCCTAGACGATAACTAAACTCGGAACAATGTAATATGGTGTGAACTAATGTAGTGGTGTTTTCTTTATAAGCAATGCTGTTGATATCAGACGTGTCTGTTGCATCCCGTTTAGGTTTCCGCTGCGGTTACGGGGTGTTACAGAAGAATACACAAGAATCTAGCCTCGGGAAGGTTCGACATCAGTTTACACAGCAAGGAACGGCCGGGAATTCATCATATATCCTTCATTTTTTCACATTGTTCATTACTTTGATTATATTGTTCAATTGTTTACTAGTTTTTGCAATTGATTGTTAGATTGAATTGTTTATGAGTATTGTTGATTGTTGAATGATATTTAAGATGATTAGTAGGAGTTTTATGATGTTTTATTTGATCATTAGCTGCTGTCTAAAAACTATGTTCGGCTAAACTTGTTAGTTCTACCTAGGGAAGATGAAAATTGTTGAGTTTTGATGAGTTTAATGGATTGTTTGATTAATGGACTTGAATTGCTATTGTAAAGTTTGATTTAGACATGAAATAGGTTGTGTTTAGTGGCTGGAAATTTTAGTGATTCATTGCATAAACCCCGTGTGTTGATTGATTAGTTTTGTATTGATTGATCGGTGCATTGTTTGATTCTAGACTTTGTGTTTAGGGTTTGTTTGCGGTAGGTACCACCGTAGGGTTTTGTTGAGTGAATTTGTGATTAAAGTACAGTGGTTAAACATCTTTCTTGAGACCGAGAGGTGATAGGAAGTAGGGTCGTCTCATTGCCTTTGCATGCTAGAATAGGGATTGCGCGAGAGCGAGTTCGTTTCTTGTCAGGTTTAGGTATTTGAGCGACTAGTTGATCTATTTTGGTTTAAGTTGAATTGTTCCTCTATCCTTGGTTGTGTAGTATTCATTACCATTAGGGTCGAGTGTTGGTGAGATCGAGAGGTGATCCTTCATTAGAACACGTTAGCAATTATTTCCCGGTTTGGTCGTTTTAGGCGATTTTGAGTAGTTTAGGTTTGTTGAGTGAGACCGAGAGGTGATCAAGTGAGCCCGAGCGATCCTTAGTCGCGTCATCTTTAGGGACCGGTGTCTTGAAGTTATTCAATCCATTAGCTTGTTAGGCCTACAATTTGATTCAGACCTAGGTAGACGTTTTTCTCCATCCAAAGTCAGTTCAGTTAGTTTTCTGTTAAGTTTTCTATTTTTGGTAAGTTTTGTCAGTCAGTTAAGTATTTAAAAATCAAAAATTAATTAAATATTATTCTAAGGTAGGTCTTGTCTAGGGTTAGTGATCTTTAGCGTTCTTACGTGTCCACGTGTTCGATACTCGGACTTCCTAAGTCTATACTACTTGCGATCGGTACACTTGCCGGTTGTGTGTGGTTTTAGGATTTTCGTTTCAATATTAAAGCTTAGTTGTGAGGGTCATTATTATAGGGTTATTAGACACACATCAAGTTTTTGGCGTCGTTGCCGGGTACACGGTTTTAGGCGATTTGAGAGCAATCCGAGTTAGGACTTATCTTTTGTGCTACTTGTAATTATTTTTTTTTTGTTTTATTTTACTTATTTGTTAGAATAGTTTAGATAATATTATTTATAATTATAGTTTTTATGCGACAGACTCGATCTCGTGGACTACCCGACACTGAAGCATTCCCCGAGCCAGAGAGAGAGTTTCGTGAGAGACATCGTCCCGTTTCACCTTCATCCACTTCTTCATCCGTTGACCCCGACGATAGGGATAGGATCATGGGCGACATTCCACCGAGGAGGACAGTTGCGGACCGGGCCCGACCGGCCAATGCTGGCGCGAGATCCAGCATCGCACCACCCGCCATTGGATTTGCGACGAACCATTGCTCATTCTGCTCAGTTTCACGGGTTGCTTCATGAGAACCTGCACTCTCACCTCACTCGCATCGTGCGTATTTGCGACACTCTTCATCTTGCAGGCATTTCCGAAGACGCTGTTAAGCTCCGCGTCTTTCCGTTTTCACTCGCTGATCAAGCGAGTCTGTGGCTCACGTCCCTCCCACAGGGCTCTATAGCTACTTGGGCTGCCATGCAGACCCAATTTCTTGAGAAATACGATCCTCCGGCTAAGGCCGCTCGTTTGCGTAACCAGATACATTCTTTCCAGATGGAGGACACAGAGAGTTTTTACGAGACTTGGGAGCGGTTCAAGAATCTATTAGCGTTGTGCCCCAACCACGGCTTGCAAGATTGGGCGGTCGTCGAAAAGTTCTACAATGGAGTGACGTATGCGACGCAGAGTATGCTCGACACGGCGGCGGGAGGAAATCTGTTGACAACAAAGGACCCCGATGAGTGTATCGCTTTATTTAACGGGTTAGCTATGAGTGGGTACCAGAGACCACCCGCCAGAGGAGGCAAGACCGTCGATTCGATTTCACGCGGCATGCATTATGTGGACACGAACACCGCACTGGCGGCACAGGTCGAGGCGTTGGCGAAGATGGTAAAGGACATGCAGACGAAGAGCAAGTTGTGTGAGATCTGCAGTGGGGGGCATGATACCGTTCAGTGCCCAGTCAGTTCGCAGGAAGAGGCTGTAGACTTCATAGGAAATCCAAACCGAAATCCAAATTCTTCCAATTCTTATAATTTGGGATGGAGAGGCAATCAGAACTCCAACTGGAGGAGCGACAGCCAGTCCGGTTTTCAGCAGCGTTAGAGCCTATTTCAGGATGCCGGTGAGGGAGCGAGCAGTGGGGAGAAGAAGCCCACATTGGAGGAGATGATGGCGCAGCAAACACATATGTTGTCACAGCTCATGGCACGAGGGGATTCCCGACACAAGGAGACGCAGGAGAAGTTCCGCGAACACGAGCAATTCATGAGGAATCAGGCAGCGTCAATTCAGAATCTCGAGCGGCAGATGGGGGAGATTGCCAGTCGGTTAAATGAGAGGCCGCAGGGTACGCTACCGAGTAATACTGAGCAGAACCCGAGAGGATTCGTGAAGGCTGTGACGACGAGGAGCGGTGCAGGGGCACGAGATCAGCCCGTGATTCAGCAGAGATCTAGAGGAGAAGTCGTCGAGGAGCCTGCAGTCGATGGAGAGGAGCAGGTGGATGAGGAGATTCAGATGGAGTCTCCACCGGCCCAGGTACATCAGAGGAGCATCCCAGGGAGTTCAGCACAGGCCGAGAAACAGCAGTCACCGAGCGAGCCACCGAGAGTTTACAAACCCCGACTGCCATACCCCGGGAGAGTCCGTAGAGATAGAGATGAGGAGCAGAACTCCAAATTCTTTGATCTTCTGAAGCAGCTTTACCTTAATATCCCATTCCTTGAGGCACTCAATCAGATGCCTAAACACGCGAAGTTCCTTAAGGATATTCTTTCAAATAAGGAGAAGTTAGCTGAGGTAGCTTCCCTCCATCTGAGTGCTAGTTGTTTTGCTATCTTACAGAGGTAGCTACCAGAGAAGAGAGCCGATCCAGGGAGTTTCACAATTCCCTGCACCTTGAGTGATGATATAATGGTTCATGCGCTGGCTGATCTTGGTGCCAGTAACAATCTCATGCCGTATTCTGTGTATCGCAAGCTGAGTTTAGGCGAACCGAGGCCTACCAGGATGAGTATCCAGCTTGCTGATCGTTCCGTGAAGTATCCGCGTGGGATTGTTGAGAACATGCTCATTCGCATTGGTAAGTTCATTTTCCCGGTGGACTTCGTTATTCTTGACATGAATGAGGATGATAATGTTCCACTCATTTTGGGCAGACCTTTTCTTGCCACCGCACATGCGTTGATCGACGTTCGCGATGGAAAACTGATCCTTCGAGTCGGGGATGAGAACGTCACATTTGACGTTCGACAGTCACCTAAGCATCCCAAATCGACTGATGACTCCGTATGCTTCATTGATACGATCATGACTCACGCGGGGGAGTTTTCCAGTGACCCCGGTGGAGGCCCCGCCTCAGACACACATATCCTAGATAGGGAGACCCCGGGGGTTGAGATGGTCGCCTTGACTGACACCCCCCTGATGTTGACATTGAGTCGTCTTCCTTCGATTCTGAGTTATCTACCGGAGTTCATTGTGTTCATCAGTTTCTTGAGTTGGAGGAGTTACAGGACCGTACTTACGTGCAGTCAGATTGTTATAAGCAGCAGGTGAAGGAACTGCAGGATCGTAAGTTAGAGGGTGTTGAGCAGTTTAAGTGTGGGGATATGGTCTTATGGTATAATTCCCGGTTGAGGTTTTTCCCGGGAAAGTTGAGATCCCGTTGGTCAGGTCCTTTTATGATTACTGAGGTTTTCCCATATGGCACTGTTGGGATAAAGGACAAAGGCGGAACATTTATGGTGAACGGTGATAGACTGATGCACTACATTGGCGAGCCGATGACTGATCAGACGGTCGAGGTATTCTACCTTGACCCACTCTATGAGATGTAGACGTGTGGATGCATCACTCGGGAGACTGCCCGAGTTGTAGAGTTTGTATTTCTGTATTTGTGTGTGCTATCTGTTTTATTTGTTTTGTCTATTTGAAAAAAAAAAAATTATAAAAACCAAATGCACAAAAATATGTTTATTTGTTTATGTTTTTGTTTTCCGTGTTGTACGCCGCTACATGCGAGCGATTTTGAGTTTTGCAGGTTACATTATGCGCATAGTAGCTATGGTGGCGTTTAGGAACAGGTTCTCCCGAGGTTGCGCCCGCGAATGAAATGCTATACGGTCGTTTGGATACTACTCAGCTGCCGAAGATTCTGCACACAAACCAGGGGAGTAACCCGTTCTTTGTTTTAGTCTTGTATACTTTATTTTTATTTTTTGTTTTATTTTAACTCTTTTCCTTATACTCATCGAGGACGATTTCGTTCTAAGTGTGGGGATGGGGTTTATTTTACTTAGTTGTAGAAAGTTTATTGAAAAAAATAAAAAAAATATAATAAAAAAATTAAATAAATAAAAATTTGAAAAAATATTTAAAAAATAGTCCCTTGAAATTTGTTTTCTCTACGTTAAACAGGAGATGATATTATTACAGAGTAGTGTTTGTTTCATAACTCCTTGGTGTTTTCAAAAATATATATATAATAAATAAGAACAGCGCCCGTTAAACCCGCACGTAATGTATGGTAACCGAACGGTTTAGACTCAGTAATCGTATGTCGGTAGGCTCAGCCTTTGAGAATGAAAGGGCGGTTTGGTTGTTGACCTAATTGAACCTCTTAAATGGCCTGACTATAGTGGGAAACATCTTAGGGGTTTTGTTTGTTTAACTAAGCTCGTGACAGGACTGGAATGAAAAGCCAGGTCATACTCAAGCCTCAAGTCACATGATCGTCTGTATATTATTTGTATAATCTTTTGTATATGTGTCTATTCCTGTGAAGCTCCGTACTTTGTTGCGCGGTGGCGCAGACCTGAACGTTGATGCTAGCAGAAGACAGTTTTGCTCGGCCCTCTGTTGCGCGGTGGCGCAGACCTGAGCCTTGATGCATTTCTGTAGTTTCGTCCAATATGGTGTATATATTAAAAAAAAAAATAAATAAAAAAAAACAAATAAAAAAAATGCAAAAGGCCAAAAGGCAGAAAAAAAAATATTTTAAATCAAAACCACCATGAAGGAAACTACTGTCGGTCGATCTTGACCAAGCTAGAGTTTATAGGTTGTATATGAGTCAAAATGTTTTAATCATGTGGCAAAAGGTTTAAGTTAAGTTGGGGTGGCTCGGCCTGGTAAAACCATAATGGAATTGGTAAAGTGGCAGCAATGCTTTTTGGTGTGGGTTCCACTTAGTCATACATATTAATAGAATTGTCACGCTTTATTTGCCTCGGTAAGTATTAGGGGCATGGGTTTAAAGTGGACAGCAATACCGGCAATCGACCTGATCTGGCTTATTAGGTGAAAGTTGGAAGGGGTAACGGGTCACTTGTTATAATACTTTAAAAAGAAGAAAAAAATATTAATAATAATAGTAAATAAATAAAACCAAGAGTTGTTGGTTGAACTCGGGTATGATCCTGTGTAGTATTCTTTTTCAGGGACGAAAAAGTCTTAAGTGTGGGGATATTTGATGTGTTGTAAAACACTCGTATTTTCCGCACGTTTTATCTACGTATTATATTATATTTTATATGTTTTAACTCGTTTTAGATAGGTTTTACATACATTTATTAATCTTATAGGTTTTGGGTTAAAGAAAGAAGAAAACCGAGACTTTTCGAGCATTCTACGAGCCTTTTACGCATACAAGTTCAAGACAAAGCTCAAGGACCGACCCGTATGCATCATGGAGGCCCAAGACCATATTATATTATATTATATAAAAAAAATTTAAACCCTAATAAGCCAAGAGAGCTGCTGATCGGATTTAGCAGCACAACAGCAGCCAACAGCAACACAGCAGCAACAACAGCAGCAACAACAGCAGCAACCAACAGCAGCAGGAAGAAAAGAAAAGAAAAAAAAGTGTTTTTCGGCTAGGGTTTGATAGTGTGACGGCTAGGGAAGGAAGAATACACAAGAATCTAGCCTCGGGAAGGTTCGACATCAGTTTACACAGCAAGGAACGGCCGGGAATTCATCATATATCCTTCATTTTTTCACATTGTTCATTACTTTGATTATCTTGTTCAATTGTTTACTAGTTTTTGCAATTGATTGTTAGATTGAATTGTTTATGAGTATTGTTGATTGTTGAATGATATTTAAGATGATTAGTAGGAGTTTTATGATGTTTTATTTGATCATTAGCTGCTGTCCAAAAACTATGTTCGGCTAAACTTGTTAGTTCTACCTAGGGAAGATGAAAATTGTTGAGTTTTGATGAGTTTAATGGATTGTTTGATTAATGGACTTGAATTGCTATTGTAAAGTTTGGTTTAGACATGAAATAGGTTGTGTTTAGTGGCTGGAAATTTTAGTGATTCATTGCATAAACCCCGTGTGTTGATTGATTAGTTTTGTATTGATTGATTGGTGCATTGTTTGATTCTAGACTTTGTGTTTAGGGTTTGTTTGCGGTAGGTACCACCGTAGGGTTTTGTTGCGTGAATTTGTGATTAAAGTACAACGGTTAAACATCTTTCTTGAGACCGAGAGGTGATAGGAAGTAGGGTCGTCTCATTGCCTTTGCATGCTAGAATAGGGATTGCGCGAGAGCGAGTTCGTTTCTTGTCAGGTTTAGGTATTTGAGCGACTAGTTGATCTATTTTGGTTTAAGTTGAATTGTTCCTCTATCCTTGGTTGTGTAGTATTCATTACCATTAGGGTCGAGTGTTGGTGAGACCGAGAGGTGATCCTTCATTAGAACACGTTAGCAATTATTTCCCGGTTTGGTCGTTTTAGGCGATTTTTAGTAGTTTAGGCTTGTTGAGTGAGACCGAGAGGTGATCCAGTGAGCCCGAGCGATCCTTAGTCATGTCATCTTTAGGGACCGGTGTCTTGAAGTTATTCAATCCATATCAGACTTGGGTAAGAAATTCAATGTGGTATGTGTTTGACTTGCAATCAATGCTGGGTGAATTGATGCAAGTATGCTAGTAAGAAGTAAAGTCGCTTAACGGGCTGGATTTAGTTTGTATCACTTAGTTGTAAACAAAGTTAGATCCATGTAGAATATTGTAAACTAGTTTGTATTTTTCTTTATAAACAATGTGGTTGATATAAGAGGTGTCTGTTACATTTCCGTTTTACGCTTCCGCAAATTGCTCAACGGGGTGTGACAATATGTGTGCCTAGTTGGAGGTGAATAATGACAACAGGGAACTAGAGCTCATGCTAAATTTCCTAAATAACTCCAACTTGAGGGTAGCCTTGACAGAGAGTCCTACAATTTACAGGAATCACATTACAAACTTTCAGAACTAGGCTAGCTATGTAGATGATATCAATGGGAAGAGGATTGAAGCCTCAGTTTTGAATCAAGATATAGAAGTTACAAAGGCATCAATTAGAACGGCACTACAATTAAATGAAAATCATGAGGTACAGCCTTCATATTATGTCCCAAGACTTACTAGAATCTTTCAAGAAACCATGGGATATCAAGGGGTTGTCAGAGAAGGGCAATTTCAGAAGGGCAGTTTTCCCTTAATCTACAGATTCCTAATTCATCATGTCATCCAGTCCTTATCTCCAAGGAGATGGACTTGGACCTTATTGAGCAAGGAACTTGCTACTCTGACTATGGCTACTCTGTATCAGCAACCTTTTAATGTTTCAAGACTAATCTTCAATGGTTTAGTTTCTAGTGCTAAGAAGGCGGTAAACCGACGATCCCTAATGTACCCGAGATTTCTCTAGATTCTTATAAATAGGTCTCTTCAGAACCTACAGCAGACAGGGGAAGTTCTGAGATTACAAGATCCAAACATCTGTCATCGAATGAAGGATGCCAACAGTAAATTCATTGACAATGCTTATTGGGATGTTCTCCCATAGATACTTGTTCCTACCTTAGGTTCCATTGATGTACCTCGCACTCCAGGCAATAGTGATGATGAAAGTGATGATGAGAGTGAGGATGACGAGAATGATGGAGGAAATGATGGTCCGGATGGTGATGACAATCCTGATGATGGTGATGATAATCAAGGTGCTGGTGCTGAAGCTGAGCCTGTAAATGAACCAGTTGCTCATGATGCAGAGAATGTATATGAGTCATGATGCAGGAATGAATGAACTGAATATTGATCCTGTTGGAAATGAGATGGTCGCGTTTTTGGGTGCTGCATCTGATGTAAACATGGAGAATCAAGAAGGGGATAAAGATTCAGACATTGATGTTACTGACCCAGTTGATCAACCAGTTGTGGGTCCTAGTAACATAGCAACAGAGCCTATGGATGATGATGATTTTATTGCCAATGTAGTTACCAATGTGACTGACACAATCAACAAAATCACCTCACCTGATTCCCCAAACCCTACAGTGAGCAATGAAGATACTGTCTCTTTTGACTCTGGACCTATTAATGATGACATCCCTTCATCTCTTGCCACCACTGATCCCATTAATTCAGAGTCTGAATCATTTCATGAGACATATATTACAACTCCACTCACATCTCCCATTCAAGAAACACATATCTCAACAACCCCAACCTCACCTCTCAAAGAAACTGCTCCTACTGAACCAATTCAGACCTTCCAACCCATCACCAATGAACCTGGAGCCTATAAACTACCTTCACCAGAAACATCATTCCCAGAACCCTTCTCTGAGCCGGTACCTAAACCCTCTCAAGAAACACCACCATCCAGCCCCAACATCTATGACATTATTTCAGAAAATGCAGAGCTGTAATTTGAGAACATTATGTTAAAGGACAAGAATGTTGTGCTGGAGATTAGAAACCAGGCTCTTGAATCTGCCTTGCAACAGGCCCTATTGATAATTCAAACCCTTGAGCACTTGAGAAGACCTCAGATGCACCAAAACATGGGGAGAATATAGAAGATGTAGGAGGATTGAAGGTGATTGAAGATCTTTATGCAAGTTCTGATGAGGAAATTGCAAAAGCTGGACCCTAAAATGCTCTAAACATGATTAATCAAGAGTATGAGGAAGACGCTGGAGAAAAGGGGGAGTCTGAGAATGAAGCAGAAGAGACCCATGAGCAAATTGAAAGAAGAAAATTAAAGGGAAAAGGGGTGGCTCAAACTAAAGAATATTTGCATCCTAAAGCCACTCCAAGGGTAACTTCTGGAGATGAGATACTACATAAAGAGGATATAGTTGATCCAGATATTGCAGAGGTTCAATCAGTTCAAAAAGTGATAGAAATGATAAATCAAGAAAAAGAAAGAGTGTTGGTTGAAGAAGTAGAAGATGAGATTGAACAAGAAGTGCTTGAAGCACTTATGGAGATGAGGAAGAAGGAAGCAGAAGAAGAGAGATTGAGAAAAGAACCAGATGATGCTATAAGGGCAGCATTGGAGGCATTAAAAGCAACACAAACAAATGAACAAACTCCAATTGCACAAAGTAATGATGAACATGAGCACATACAATCTGAGCCAGCAGTATCTGAACTTGCTACTGAAGAACCTGAACCTGAAACACCAAAAGAACAAGAGCTTGGTTTGGGTCAAGTAGCTTATGAGGATGAAACAATTGAGATATCCGCTAGCTCGATGGTAAAGTTAGTAATAATGAGAACTCTCACCTATATACTGAATAAACCAGAAGGTCATCATCCTGAAATTGTATCAGCCGCCAAAAAGGCTCAAAATGATTTTATCAATCTAAGCAGTGGTGTGCAATCTGAACCAAGAGTGGAAGAGGTGGTTGAACCTACTAAACTAATAGTTGAAGAGATTTTTGATGAAGAACCAGTTACACAATCCAATGAGACAATAATCACAGAAACTTTTGATGAAGTTCAAAAGAATGTGAATGAAGAACCTATTATTACTGAACCAACAATATCTGAAACTGAAGCCAGAGAATCCCTAAAAAGAAAAGAAAAGGATGAACTTGAAACACCCAAGCACAAGAGACAAAAATCTGTGAAAGCAAAGGTGTACAAGAGAAGGAGGCTAAATCTGCAGAAGTTGAAGGGGCTCAATCTATCAATCTTGAAGAACCAATGATTGGAGCCTTTCACACTCTTGATGAACCAATTGATCTTGATGATGAAAAAGAGAGAGGTTTGAAGGATGATGAGAGGGAGAATGAAGACAAAGCCTATCTCATAAGCCTTGACTATGACTTGAAGTACCTTCAAAGGTTGTCAAAAGAAGCAATTGCAAAAAAAGCTAAAGGATGGAGACAGAGGGAATCCAAGAGTCAATTTCTGATAAAAGGCTAGACACACAAGCCTGCCTTTTTGAATCTCCAATCATTTGACTCAATTGACAAAATCTACAAGAATGCTCTTGTAGATGACATTGCAAACTTTGTTGAAAAGGTAAACAAGAAGAAGAGGATAAGTGATGATGCAAAGTATGAGTTAGCCAAAGCAAAACACAAAGACATATAATTCTTGCAAGTACATGGCTTTGAATACAGTTCCTTAATCAAGCTTTCTCTAGATGAATTGAAAAGAAAAGTACAAAGGGTTAAAAACTCTCACAAAAATCAAGAGAATACTGCTGATCTTGAATGAGAAAAGAAGTTAAAGTTGCAAATGGAGAAAGAGAAGGAGAAGTCTGAAAAGAAAGAAGCTGAAGCTAGAGAGTGGTTTAAAAACCCACAAAGAGTCCAAACTCTAAAAGATATAGTGATGGAATGGCATGACTGAGGAGGAATTTGACAAAATGCCTCTTGCTCAACTCCCGGACATATACAAAAGAGAGCAAAGAATGTACTTGGAGACTCAAAGAAAATTGCAGGAAGACAAAAGGAGAATGGAAGAGTTAGTAAGGGCTGAAATGTTGAGTGCCTTACACAAAAATGGAGC
The DNA here is from genome assembly GCF_021521415.1 of Bidens hawaiensis. NCBI lineage: Eukaryota > Viridiplantae > Streptophyta > Magnoliopsida > Asterales > Asteraceae > Bidens > Bidens hawaiensis. The sequence continues at coordinate 850,878 of NW_027504869.1, forward strand.
TAATATTTGAAGACTCATGGTACAATCTGATGAGACAATCAAGAGATGGTATGAAGAGTCTGAACACGAAGAGGCAAAGAAGAAGCAACATGCCAGTGAAAGCAGAAAATCCATAAGGTCTGAGATTGTGAAGCCTGAACAACCAAGAAATTTGAATCTTCAGACAAATCTCTACTTTGACAAAAGATCAGAGACCTTAAGAGTGATCGCTGAAGACAACGAAGAGACTCTTATTATCTTTAGAGATGATTTGAGAAATTTTTCAGAAGAACAGTTAAAAAAGATGGCCGAAATGGACTTATATGACAATCAAGACAGAAGACAACTGGCCGGGCAACAAAGGAATGAGCTCTCCAAATTCATCAAGGAACATTCTGAAAGGGGGTTTCCATTCCTGAAACAAAAGAAGAGAAAAAACATAGCCAAGCAGAGAAAGAGAAAAGAAGAAAAAGGATAAATGAAGTACATACTTTGGAGCTATCTCTGTTTGAATCAAAGAAGAGGAAAACTCATCATGCAAGCAGCTTTACAGGAAAAAGGAAGACATTGAGGGAGGGCTAAGCAATGGGGAGAGAAATGTGAGAGCCCAATTCTGTTGTACAACAAAATGGAAGAATTGCTTATATCTCTTATAACAAACAGAATGACTCAGTATCCTTAAGAAATGCGTCAGGAGGAACAATCGCAGTAGTAAGGCATGATGAAGATCTCCAATTCATACATCCTCAAGATCTTCAAGACATTATGGACGTAGAGTTTCCTATTGATTCCCTTGATGTAGTGGAACTCGATATGATAAAGCAAAAGGCTGCCAATGTCAAACTAAAGAAAGAGAGAGCAATGGAAAGGAACCAAAGGCGGAGATAGAAGAAGCCGGAGCTTAGCGACTTAATGTGCCTGAAGTAGTTATTAATATTAACTAAATAAACGCTAATCTAGACACTAAGTAATAAATTCTAGACTCTTAACTAAACTAAAACTACTAACCGGCAATTGAACCGGTCGACTCTAGTACAGCTAAGTAAATCCGGATATCGAACCCACGAGACTCTTTTAATTACGTAAACTAGCTAAATTAGACTCACCTACAGACACGACTAATTATTTATTATTTGCCTAAGGGGGGTTTTACTAATAAACTAATTTTAACTAATTAAGAAAACTAAGGACGACTAAACTTATAACTTAGACTTAATTCAGATGATGATGAACAACCACCTATGCTAGAATCCCCAAAGTTTCAGTTATAAATTAACCCAGGATAATTCATAGTTATGGAATTGGGATCGTAAAATAGACGCTTAAGAAAAAACCCGAACAGGACCCCTGACCCTTCTCAAGAGACACCTATGGGTTTCTAATAAGTATTAAAACTCACCAGTATTAAGAATCAAGTTTCCTTACGGTGACCTAATTAATTACAAACTAGTTCCTTTATATGAAATCCTACCCTACAGCGCAAAAATCAAAGGCAGTCTAATTTATTCAATTAACATAATAGACAAAGTTAACCAATCAAACCTAGACGGACTCCTTACGAAGAACTAAATCTAGTAATCCTGATAAACAAAGACCTACCAATAACCTAGCACCTTACAGCTATTTAGGTTAGCAACACACTTAGGTTTCTTTAATTAATAATTGTTATTCCTATGATCTTAGTGCACATCAATCATAAAATAATCAAAAACACAAAGTAATTGACTTAATAGCAACCTATCATAATGACAAACAATAATCAAGGAAACTATGGAATAATAAAACTTAATTAAACAACCTTAAGCACACATACGCATCAACTCAATATAATTAAACCTTTTACTAGTTCATAAAACCATAACGATAAATAAAACCCAAGCCAAGATCAAACGTCAACAAAAGTTCATCATAAGCCTAGGCGGTCTAAGGGTTTAGCCAACAACCATGCTCAAGACCAAAAGATAATAAATAGGTTCAAACAATATATTAATGACAAAAATAATAAATTCAAACCGAATTATAAGAATGTTTGGATGAGTAGGTGCTGAACCTGGATGCTCTCTGCTCGAACCAAAGCTGGCTCCTCTCTTTTTCTTTTTCTCCTTTCTTGCGTCTCCTCTGACCACGGGTCCCTCCTTGATTGGCGTCCAGTACATTCCTTTTTATATGGTTTTCTTTCTTGTGACCCAAGGCACTTTTAGCCAACCACAATTCCTTTACATGGGTTTTTTTTAATGGCCCAGGTTAACAAGAAGCCCACTTAACCATATTCAAAGTCAACCAATTTTCTTTATTCTCAATTAACCCGTGATTGCTCTAGCTAGCATATTCCATGTCAAAAACCAAGATTCAAGTTTCTAGTTTGTGGTTTATTATAAAATTATTTATGTGTCTTTCATTCATATCATAATAACATTAAAATTCATTAGTTATGTAGATAGTTATTAAAATATTTTTATAACTAAATGATTCATTATAAAAATTATGTAAATTAATCTTGAAGAAAAATCAATATGTGTTAACTTCCTTTAAAGTTTCATTTAATTGGGTCAAAAGTAGTGAATGTACTCCATTTCAGCTCGTACTCTCTTGAAACCCCTTAAATCCAAATGTGAACCAATAAGAAATATTATTCCATGAAAACCAACTCAAAACAACTTAAAAAGTGTAGGGAATATATATATAACTTATATATAATTTAGACCATATCAAATATCCGCACACTTAAACCTTTTTCGTCCCTGAAAAAACTTTTTGCAATGGAATCGTAATCGGAAAATATGGTCTTAAAAACATATAGGTTATTTTAAAGCTCAGATAAACACAAAAACCGCGATTGCAGATATTGTTGTCCACTTAAACCCAGCCACTAGCCTATCAAGCCCCCACGCACATTAAGCATTTAAGTTCATATGATATCAAAAACCTATGGGTTAAGATCCACCTACCCCATCTTAAGCATAATAAAGACAATTAAAAATAATCGAGTTGAAGAAAACTGGTTCAACATATCACCGTAAGATAACAACCCTTTAATGGTAAGAAGAAAATACACTTAGATGGAATTATGGATGATAGGTCAAGTGAGGTCGTACGAGCATGTCCTAAATATTATTGGACTTTGTCCTATATATGCACTAAGAAAATATTTATTGACTAAAAACTTTCGAGCCCCAATAGTGTATCCTCAAAGTCGCCATCCCCTTGGTAACACGTAAACTCTCAGTCTTGTCTAGTATGTGCACTTTGGCCTCTTTTTCTATTTTTGAGAATGCTTCTTTGGCATTTTTCATTACATTACTTTCTCACTTTATTTGCTTTTCTTTTATATTTATATATATATATATATATATTCTTTATTTTTTTATTATGCACTTAGGCATCTTTTACCTAAAAATGTATAACTAAAGACTAAAGCTCGTATAAAATTGGACATTTGCGGGGCACCACCACTCTTATTTTCATAAAACGGAGTGGTGTGCTAATTTTAAAGTGCATTCAATTCTCACCAGCTTAGGGTAATCAGCTTATGGTAATACTCTCTATACCTTATTGAATTTCAGTTTTCACTGACCCCCTTAGGATGAGAACCCATAAAATCTAAGATTAATTAGGTTTATTAAGAACATGCAGCGGGAAACCTTTCAAGACTAGTTGGGCCTACCAACACATCCCAAGCTTAGTACGCCTTCTATTATATTATCTCATATTATTAGTAGTTTGAAAAACCAAATCTCCGATTAGTATCCTCATTTCCCATTTAAGTGCAAAAAGAAACATAATCAAGGGACATTTTTCAAAAATCATTTTTCAATTTTTTTTACTATGACTCAAATGTCCTATCCCCACACTTAAATTTTCCGTTGTCCTCAATGCAAGGATAAGGACAAAAAATAAAATAAGGTCAAAATATAAAAAACTAAAAACCTAAAAACAAAATAAAAACCAAAAATAAACAAGCAAGATATATAATGGAAAAAGACTTAGCTGGAAATATGCGCATGAAATACGGTGCCAAAGTCTTCATCCATGAATGCCCTCCAACTCCGAACGTACGCATCAAACAGTATCTCTAGACCGACCAACCCAACCAACGAATAAAACATGATTAACAGCATCAAATAATAAAAAGAATATAGGTCGGCTACTCCATCCCCACACTTGAATAAAACCATATCTCAGCAACCATCTCATAAGCAACTCTAGAACAACCTGCAAATAAGAGAAGAAACACCCGACAGAGCAAATAAGCAAAACCAAAATAAAAAAAAATAAAATGAAAACATAGTACCGGGTTTCCTCCCGTGAAGCGCTAAGTTTACAAAAGAGTCTTCAACCGGACTCGTTCCCGAAACCTCAATCAGGAGGCTTCTCCTTTAACCTCTTCCCATCAGTGCTCTTCAACACTCTCCTTTTACAACTAGTTGGGAAGAAACTAGTTTTCAAACTCACGTTGGCCCAATAAGAAGCATTCAGCTCGATCACCCAATTATTGAAATTATGAGGACGTGACATATTTGGCACACTTTGATTCTGAACTCTAGCTGTCCTCCTTCTTGGGGCTCTTGATTTACGTGGTGATCCACAAACGAGTATCTCTAAAAACCTGCTAGTTTTACCGCGCACACGCGGATGATGTTTCACAATGAGATGCAGTTCTTTATTCTTCAACCCTTCAGATATCTCATGTGATTCCTCTTTGGCAATTAGCTTCTCAACCGGCTCCCCAAATAACAATACTTCAAGCTCTTTAATATCTCTTTCGGGGTAAAAATCTCTCTCATCCATATCGGTTAAACCCAATAACTCTTCTCCAAATTCATCTCGAAACTCGTCCTCCCAAGAAGGAATACTCTCTTCCATCTGATTCTACAAACCAACATCCTCCAACTCTATCATCAGCTCACTAAGTTGTATTCGACATTTTAAGCCTGACCGAAACTCATCCATAAAATCCCCAAGCGGTGTACTTGGATTCATGCTATGAACGACACGCATGAAATCAATGAATATCTCTTCTGGATGTGGTATGTAATCCATCATTGCACCAGATGAGTCCTTACAACCAACAATATTCAACATCCTATCATATATCGGGCAAAATTTAGGCTCATAGTAACACTCCATGAAGATTACTGCAAAGATAAACTTAAATAGAAAAGGATCACTAGCACTAGAGAATAGAAATAAACAATATATTAAAGAAAAAAAAACTAAACTAATTTAAAGCAATTAAACTAAACTATATTAACCTAACTCCTACGACTCAAAAAGACTCTAAAAACACAAAAAGAAAAATAAAATAAAAACTACTTAGACTCCAACGACTCAAAAAAAAATAAATAAATAAACAAAACTAAACAAAATATAAATAGCACGTATATAGCAAATAAGTCTAATCAAAGCTAATAACGCAATCGCCAAGAGTCCCCGGCAACGACGCCAAAAACTTGATGTGCTTGAAGTAGTTATTAATTTATTAACTAAATAAACGCTAATCTAGACAATAAGTAATAAATTCTAGACTCTTAACTAAACTAAAAGCACTAACCGGCAAGTGAACTGGTCAACTCTAGTACAGCAAAGTAAATCTGGATATCGAACCCACGAGACTCTTTTAATTACGTAAGCTAGCTAAACTAGACTCAACTACATACATGACTAATTATTTATTATTTCCGTAAGGGAGGTTTTACTAAAAAAATAATTTTAAACTAATTTTAACTAATTAAGAAAACTAAGGACGACTAAACTTATAACTTAGACTTAATTCAGATGATGATGAACAACCACCTAGGCTAGAATTCCCAAAGTTTCAGTTATCAATTAACCCGCGATAATACTTAGTTATGGAATTGGGATCGTAAAATAGACGCTTAAGAAAAAACCTGAACAGGACCCCTGACCCTTCTCAAGAGACACCTATGGGTTTCTAATAAGTTTTAACACTCACCAGTATTAAGAATCAAGTTTCCTTACGGTGACCTAATTAATTACAAACTAGTTCCTTTATATGAAATCCTACCCTACAACGCGGAAATCAAAGGTAGTCTAATATATTCAATTAACATAATAGACAAAGTTAACCAATCAAACCTATATGGACTCCTTACGAAGAACTAAATCTAGTAATCCTGATCAACAAAGACCTACCAATAACCTAGCAACTTACAGCTATTTAGGTTAGCAGCACACTTAGGTTTATTTAATTAATAATTATTATTCCTATGATCTTAGTGCACATCAATCATAAAATAATCAAAAACACAAAGTAATTGACCTAATAGCAACCTATAATAATGACAAACAATAATCAAGGAATCTATGGAATAATAAAACTTAATTAAACAACCTTAAGCACACATACGCATCAACTCAATATAATTAAACCTTTTACTGGTTCATAAAACCATAACGATAAATAAAACTCAAGCCAAGATCAAACGTCAACAAAAGTTCATCATAAGCCTAGGCGGTCTAAGGGTTTAGCCAATAACCATACTCAAGACCAAAAGATAATAAATAGGTTCAAACAATAGATTCATGACAAAAATAATAATTTCAAACCGAATTATAAGAATGTTTGGATGAGTAGGTGCTGAACCTGGATGCTCTCTGCTCGAACCAAAGCTGGCTCTTCTCTTTTTCTTTTTCTCCTTTCTTGCGTCTCCTCTGACCACGGCTCCCTCCTTGATTGGCATCCAAAACATTCCTTTTTATATGGTTTTTTTTCTTGTGACCCAAGGCACTTTTAGCCAACCACAATTCCTTTACATGGATTTTTTTAATGGCCCAGGTTAACAAGAAGCCCACTTAACCATATTCAAAGTCAACCAATTTTCTTTATTCTCAATTAACCCATGAGTGCTCTGGCTTGCATATTCCATGTCAAAAACCAAGATTCAAGTTAGTAGTTTGTGGTTTATTATAAAATTATTTATGTGTCTTTCATTTAGATCATAATAACATTAAAATTCATTAGTCATGTAGATAGTTATTAAAATATTTTTATAACTAAATGATTCATTATAAAAATTATATAAATTAATCTTGAAGAAAAATCAATATGTGTTAACTTCCTTTAAAGTTTCATTTAACTGGGTCAAAAGTAGTGAATGTACTCCATTTCAGTTCATACTCTCTTGAAACCCCTTAAATCCAAATGTGAACCAATAAGAAATATTATTCCATGAAAACCAACTCAAAACACCTTAAAAAGTGTAGGGAATATTTATATAACTTATATATAATTTAGACCATATCACGACTATTTATTTATTTTGTTCTATCTTTGTATTTTGTTTTATGATGTGTAATGTTGACTTGTAAAAATTTGATGTGTAATGCCCAAGTGGCAGAATTCCCTTATGTAATGAAATGATATTTAGCCTAAAATTGATTATCCTTAGAAGGCTGATACATGTGTAACTATATGTAGGTGTGTTTTGGTGCATGTTCCAATCTATGGGGAGATTGTTGAGTCGTTTATTTGCTAAGGAAGATTGGAATCTTCTCAACTTCTTCTGGAAATCAGCTAAGTATGGACTTCGAGCAAGCTTGGACGATCGAGCATTGTTTACTACCTTGAGCAAGGTATTCAGAACCTTTGGTGGTTAATTCTTCTAAGTGTTAAAGCTTCGAGCAAGCTACACTTCAACGAGCAAGAGTGTTCTTCTATCGAGTATGGATTGACAATCGAGCAAACAACTTGATCATTCAAGTTATAACTAAGTGATTCTGAGCACAGGATGGTTGAGCACGTGGTGACCAGCATGGATGTAATAAGAAGATGTCATATGTTCAAAGCAAGGACTTCGAGCATGGTTCAATCTCCCGAGCAAGATTTACATCCGAGCATGCTAATGATTGCTGAATAAGATAAGATTAAAGACATCATGAAGAACGAGCTTGCTCGATGGACTAGTTCGAGTAAAGAAAGGATTAGTTAAGTAGAATGAAGTCTGCTAGAGGAGAATATTTTCTCTGAAAATATTCTGAGTAAAGTATGCTCGAAGACACTCATCGAGCATACCTAGCATAGTGAGTCTGCTCGAGCAAGATGCTCATCATGCTCGAAGACTCTTACACTTGTATTTATTTTTTGTCTTTCATTATGCAATAATTTGGGATTCTAGAAAGAATGTCGGGTCTATAAATAGGATCTTAGGTTTCCATTTTAGGGTAGACTCAAGGCACGGAATACGAAAAACATTCTAACGAATATTCTATTTTTCTCCTCGTACCACCGCTGCCATCACGAAACCATAGACATTCCTGTCACTGTTTCATTGAATGATGTATTAAATACAGTGAATCTTTGTGTTTGAATCTGTCTTTACTGATTATCATTTATTGTTTTGTTTGTTATTATATCACGCCTTCACTCCCATCAGTTGGATATCCTGATTCTGCCAACCTTATTAAGTTTGTGTGTTCTTTTCAACCTTATTAAGGTTTGCACCAGACTCTCGGTCCTGAAAAACAGAAATAAATAAAGAATTAAAAACTTCAAAGTCTTCAATGATCTTTAGTTACATTTGGCTTGATTCCCTTGACTTGGAGCACTTAAGGTACTTTGATCCATGATGACTTGAACAGTAGCAGTAGGTGGATTTGGGATAGCTTGGATAGGTTGAACTTGAACAGCTTGGTTGAAGTGAGTTGGGTAAACTTGAGCTTGCGAGTATGAAGTTGGATAAGGGTGAGTCATGTTTGAGGGACCTTGGTTGACGAGAGGAGCTTGTAGTGGATATCGTTGATGGGTCGGGACTTGAGAATCATTAGGGATGTAGTAGGGAGCAGGCATTGCTTGAGCTTGATGTGCATGGATAAGTCGAGGGCACGCAATGAGAAGATGACTAGGATGTACACAATTATAACAAGTACGGGTTTTAGGAACACCAGGTTGAGAATATGGGGTAGTTTGAGTATTGGACGATGCACAGAAAGTGTTAGTAAGGTGACCATAACGGTTGCAATTGGTGCACAAGCGACATGGAGATTGAGGCGGGTGATGGTAGTTGCAAACAGAGCATAACGGAAAAGGTCCGGTATAGTTCTTCTTGTTAGGAGCATCTTGGTTGGAGAGTTGTGGGTTGGTTTTGTTAACAACATAGTTGTGGTGTTTGGCTTTACGTTTGTGGTGAGAAGGGTTACTAGTGGGTTTGGGTTCGGCCTTAGCATCGGTTGAGGAATCAGTTTTAGAGTTGTCAAGGGTAGGTTTAGCATCCTTACTAGGCAGGGTTCCATCTATAAGATGGTCATCAGACAGTGAAGCAGCAAGAGTAATAGCTTCCTCGATTGAGAGAGGGTCTCGACTAACTACATCATCACGGAAAATCGTCAGCAGTCCACGAATGTACATTCGAATACCAATAGCCAAAGGAGTTACAAGGTGAGGTACTATTAGGCTAAGTTCCTTAAAACGGTTTGAGTATGTTGAATTGTTACCACCAATTTGGTTAAGCTCCCAAAACTCTGTCTCAAGCCTTTGCAATTCATGCTCAAGAGAAAACTCTCTCTTCATTGCATCCTCGAGTTACTCCCAAGACATAGCCAAAACTTCTTCAACACCATGTAGGGCTTTATAAGAGTTCCACCAAGTGAGAGCTCGTTCTTCAAAGATGCTCGACGCGAACCTAGTGTGCTTATCTTCCAGACATTCACAGTGAATAAACTTGTTCTCCATTTTTTCAAACCAGCGGAAAAGCTTAGTAGCATTCTCCTCGCCAAGATACGGAGGGGGTTTAGCACTTGTGAAGTTTTTGTAGTGATAGTTGTTTGGTGTAACCGAAGTAGCGGATCCACTAGAGTTGATATTTTGCATTTGGGCCACGATCTCGGGTAAAGTGGCAGTGAACTCCTTAGTGATTCTAGCAGCCAGACAGCGATCATGAGGGGTCGACGAACGACGATGATTACGACGATGAGGTTGAGAAGACATTCTACTAGGATCAACTATGAAAATGTATAAGAAGACGGGTGAGTTGTAGGAATGAGTTGATATGAAATAATGGGGATGCGCATGTATATGTAAATGTACTTATATGAATTAGTGCTAGTGAAGACTCGAGGATGAGTCGGGATTTAAAATAATATGTATGAGTTTTAAGCATTTAAGTAAATGAACAATGTTTATAAGATTTTCCAATAATAAAAAAATCAAGCATATCAAAGTAGTTGACCTCCCATGAGCTTTCCATGGCAATTTGAATGGCCCAACTAGATAAAGAAACATAATGTTTGTGAATTGGTCTCCAATGAGCATTCCATGACAATTTGTAGGCCCAATTCAAATAATGAGTAATAAACAATTGAGTTGGTCAACCCATCAGCGTGTACATGGCATTTAACTGACCCAAGTAATTAACGAATTATCAAATCAACGGAGTTGTTCGGACCGTGAGCGTTACATGGCATTTAACTGACCCAACTAAATATCGAATCAACGAATTAAATAAACTTAAAATAACTAAAAACATGTCACACCCCGAAAACATAACTTAGCTTAATTTAGCTTAGTTTAGCTGCGGAATACTTAATTACGATGTATCGGGTGGTGACAGACGCCAATTAGCCACACAATATTTAAACACACACATCCATAAATATACAAGTTGGACACTTATTAATTTAAAACACGAGTTTAAGTTATCATAAAACATATTATTTAACATTTTTATGTCCAACTATCGCGATGTAGATTCATCCCTATTTTCCCTAAATCTCCTTCATGAAGCTCCCTGTTTTCCTTTACCTGAAAACACATTTAAAATATACGTCAACACAATGGTTGGTGGGTTCTCAATTTAATAAAAACTTTACCAACTATTATTTATCGGCTTATGCCACTTGGTCCACACGAGACCAACATTCTCAATTTATTGCCTTGCCTTTAATTGGCCAAGGTCCACTTTCATTTTTACACACGAAAATTATTCAAGTCTTTCACACTGGTCCTCGCTTTACCACGAGGGACCATTTGGCCACCCTTTCGCTATAGAAGCGAAAATGCATAAAATTCAACATTTTATTTAACAAGTGTGATAGTTATAGACTAACTAGGAATATAAAAAATGTATGACTCCCTTAAATCTATAATCAAAGCGTACAACAATCGAAATATTTATCACTTACCCCATCGGCGCGACCGGTGATTATAGGGCGTCACCTTGTGTGACATTCGTCAATTTTCGATTCGTGATCATATTGTAAACCCGACCCGTTGGGTCGTTTCGATGTATTAAATATATTTTAATAAAGTGATTCCCCACATTTAATGTTCATTATTCGTTGTTCGTTGTTTATAAATTTCCGAACCTTAGCGTTAATCGAGCCGCGCGAGTAAAACGCGTAAATAATCCAAAACCGAAAACTTTATAATTTAATTATAAAGTTTGGGTTAAAAATGTAAACTTCAAATACTTATTTAAAACTTAAAAGAACTTAAATTATCTTTTAAATGGTTATTGAAACTTGAGGGACCAGAAATGAAAATAATTCAAATTATATTATTAATATACCCAACCCTAGCCGCCGCCCCGCCCCCCCCCCCCCTTCCTTGTTCGTTTTTCCGGCGGGGCCTCCGGCCACCGGAATCCGGCGCCGGAGGTGGCCGCCACCCCCTTAAAACACATTTTTTTCCAAATTAAATATATAAAAATGATTTGCCGTCAACACTAAACAATAACTAACTATTTAATTGCGTTTAACATCCGTAAATCACCCCGTAATCGTTGCCGGAAAATCCGGGTAATCAAATCCAGGCATTTAACGCTTATACGCTCCGATTAGTTGTATAAATAAGGACCTAAGCCTTGTTACAACTCGCTCATAACCTTCTTTCCCTCTAATTCTCTCTACAATAGTCGTAATAATCTGGCAAAGCTTCGGCTCCGGCGAGTTCTTGTTCTTCACCAAATCAACACCTTTTGAGGTAATTGTAACATGTTTTTGATTAGTTTTGATCCAATAAACAAAAACCCTATACTAATTTAAACACACATGAAACAGAAACTGAGATTGAATTATTAGGGTTTATGTTCTTCATGTGAAGAAGATGAACCTGAAGTATTATATATATATATATAATGATTCTTAACTCTTAAACGAATATCCTTCTAGTTCAACTGGTTAAACTCAATTCCTCGCAACCATGAGACCCGTGTTCGAAACCCGGGTCATGCTCATTTTTTTGGTTTAATAAACTGTATTGTTATTATTATTATTATTAAAATCCATTCCAAAGCTAATAGTATATTTAAGTATTAAAAACCATACTATAAACGAATATTGTCACCAGAGCAGTTAGATAATACCCAGAACTTATACCACCAAGACCCGGGTTCGAAACCTGGGTCAATATCATATTTTTTTTATTATTAAACATTTTTCCAGTTTATTATTAATTAATAAATCATTTTAATCAATTAATAATCATAATAAATTTATAAAAACCTTTTTAAATTAAATAAAAATTATGTAAATTAACTATAAAATATATCTCACCATTTTAAATATAAAAATCAAGTTTCTCGTTTTCATAAGTCGTTATTAAAAATTGTGTAATAATCGCAAAGTAAACTTTAATTCTCAAAAAATCGTTTTGTTAAAACAACAATTATATTTTCGACTTGTAAACAATAGTTCAAGCTTTTCGAACATATAAACTTTGTTTTCTCGCCATTAAAGTGCATAAATTGTACTAATAACCAAGTTGTCGTTAAAACATAAATAATAATATAATAATCTAAGAGCCATAAGATTCGTAATAAAATAATAACTATCTTCTAAAACTATCATACAATTAAACAACCTTAAAATCCCGATGGAATAGCCGTTAAAAGTCATGTTTATTTTAATTTATAGTTCGTACGGATTGATTGCTTCGGTTCCTTTGACGCCTTCAAGTTATTCTTATTCCTTTTTCACTTCAATTACTAAGGTGAGTTTTTCACCACCTCTTTTTAATGTTTTAATGTTTTAGGGTAGCATATGTATCCTTATAAAAATTCAAGTATTATTTCTTCTATTACCAAAACTATAATTCGTATATGGACTTGTGTGTTACTTGTATTACTTGCACGATTGGGAAGTCTCATTAAGTATGATCATACGCCTCCCTTTGCACTCTGGTCCATTTGTATCGAGTGGAAAATGGCCTCATTATCCAAGTACGTTGGTTGTTACCAATTGGAAAGGACCTTACTTACGCGATTATCCAAGTACGTTGGTTGCACCAACTGGAAAGGACTTACTTGCTCGTTTATCACATGTCTATGAATTGTATGGTTTTTATGTACGTATTTAAACTGTGGAAACTCACCAGCTATATTTATAGCTGACCATATTTTATACATATGTTATAGGTACCCGTGATTAGAGGTTGAAGTATTGAAGACACTTAGATTACTTAGGATATTTCAATAAAAGAACTATTGTTATGGTTATGTTTTGGTTTGAACTTGTATTGTTACTTTCGAACTTGTGTTACTTGGCTTATTAAATGAATTAATGTTATTATGGTCACTTAATAGTGCCACGTGTGTTTGAGCAATCTGTACGTCACACTCGGGCATTTCCGCTTAAGCCCGGGTGTTACAGATTGGTATCAGAGCCGTGGCTATAAGATAAGACATTAGACGTAGTGTTCTAGTTTAGCTATAGCTTAATTGTTTAAATTGTTTAGGTTGCATGATTAGAAAATTATGTGGGCCTTTATTTGATCGTTTGAACGCACTTACTATTATTGCTATATTGCTTAATTTGTTTACGCCTCATGTACACAAAGCACACACAAGTCCAAGGCTTATGCCTAAGCAAAAATTTTCAAAATTTTCAAATCAATTTCTATTATGGTGTTCCGATAATTCTATGCATAAAGATGACTCGTCGTGGCGGGTATGTACTAACTGGAAGGGGGACGTGCTTGTTTCCCAAACTCTTGACACCAAGGTTAATGAAACCTAAGGATAAGCAATGCGCATAAATCCCAATCAGCCGCGGGACCTGGTTGCTTACCTGGAGAGTTCGGGAAGGGCATGAAACTTATTAGGCCAAAGCATACTACACCAAACGCCATACGATTCACCACTTTATGTTTTCAACCGTGATCATGTCCTCTTTGTGATAAGGATATGGTTGCACTCTTAGGGGTCATACAAGTCATGGTGGTTCATGCAACGTGTGACTCCGACCCTCTATGTTTTACAATGTGTTTTAACCAAAAGTCTGTCAAGTCGTGGTGATACACGAATAGCCAGCTTTTGGGTTCGATTTACTTTTGAAATTTCGATGTTGTGTTGGAACACAAGAGTCCATGGTGGTTCATGAAAAACTCTAAGTTTCCCACAACACTTATTGTATTTATGATTTTTATATTTTAACAAACGTTACAAAAGATTTATTTTCTTTATGTATATCATGCACTATTCCGAGTCTCACGATTTTCGTCACCCTTGTTCGCAGAATGGCTTCCCGCAACCTTAAGCGTCGATCATCTAGTAACAAGATAACCTCCCAGATTACCAAGCATTTGACCGCGGTCCTCCCTAATATCATGACCCAGATGCACCAGAACATCATGGCCAACGTTAACCCTCCTCCTCCCCCACCTTCAGCTCCCGTTGTAACCTACAAGAACTTTACTGATGCCAAAGCTACCAAGTTTAATGGAACTCAAGGTGCCACTGCCCTACTTCAGGGGTACGAAAAGATGGAACGCGTGTTTTACCAAATTGAATGTCCTGATGATAAGCGAACCCGATTCGCTACAGGTATGTTCGAGGAAGGCGCACTTACATGGTGGGTTAAGGAAAAGTCGACTCGTAGTGTTGAAGCTGCTATGGCCTTGCCATGGAACGAATTGAAGGATCTTATGACCCAAGAGTTTTGTCCTTCAAACGAGCTCATGAATTTGGAGGCTGAGTTTTGGAACCTCAAATAAGAGGGCGGTGAGCACTTGGCTTACACCACCCGTTTCAACGAGTTGAGCGTGCTGGTGCCGCATCATGTTACCCCTACCTCGCGTGCCATCGAGAAATACATTAGGGGACTACCAAGGCAAATCCAAGATAGTGTCTTTAGTAGTTCGCCTAAGGAACTTGGAGATGCGATTAAACTAGCCGCAACCCTAACCGACAACCATGTCAAAGCCGGGACTTTGACATTAAAATCATCCAAGAAACCGATCGAAAGACCCGCTGCTGAACCCAAAGAACCCAAACCCGAATCATCCAAACCCGCATACTCCTCCCACAACCGCAACAAGAAACGCAAGAACTACGCGCTAACCCAACAACGCGCTAATAATATAATAATCTAAGAACCATAAGATTCGTAATAAAATAATAACTATCTTCTAAAACTATCATACAATTAAACAACCTTAAAATCCCGATGGAATAGCCGTTAAAAGTCATGTTTATTCTTATTTATAGTTCGTACGGATTGATTGCTTCAGTTCCTTTGACGCCTTCAAGTTATTCTTATTCCTTTTTCACTTCAATTACTAAGGTGAGTTTTTCACCACCTCTTTTTAATGTTTTAATGTTTTAGGGTAGCATATGTATCCTTATAAAAATTCAAGTATTATTTCTTCTATTACCAAAACTATAATTCGTATATGGACTTGTGTGTTACTTGTATTACTTGCACGAATATTACTTGCACGATTGGGAAGCCTCATTAAGTATGATCATATGCCTCCCTTTGCACTCTGGTCCATTTGTATCGAGTGGAAAATGGCCTCATTATCCAAGTACGTTGGTTGTTACCAATTGGAAAGGACCTTACTTGCGCGATTATCCAAGTACGTTGGTTGCACCAACTGGAAAGGACTTACTTGCTCGTTTATCACATGTCTATGAATTGTATGGTTTTTATGTACGTATTTAAACTGTGGAAACTCACCAGCTATATTTATAGCTGACCATATTTTATACATATGTTATAGGTACCGTGATTAGAGGTTGAAGTATTGAAGACATTTAGATTACTTAGGGTATTTCAATAAAAGAACTATTGTTATGGTTATGTTTTAGTTTGAACTTGTATTGTTACTTTCGAACTTGTGTTACTTGGCTTATTAAATGAATTAATGTTATTATGGTCACTTAATAGTGCCACGTGTGTTTGAGCAATCTGTACGTCACACTCGGGCATTTCCGCTTAAGCCCGGGTGTTACAGATTGGTATCAGAGCCGTGGCTATAAGATAGGACATTAGACGTAGTGTTCTAGTTTAGCTATAGCTTAATTGTTTAAATTGTTTAGGTTGCATGATTAGAAAATTATGTGGGCCTTTATTTGATTGTTTGAACGCACTTACTATTATTGCTATATTGCTTAATTCGTTTACGCCTCATGTACACAAAGCACATACAAGTCCAAGGCTTATGCCTAAGTAAAAATTTTCAAAATTTTCAAATCAATTTCTATTATGGTGATCCGATAATTCTATGCATAAAGATGACTCTTCATGGCGGGTATGTACTAACTGGAAGGGGGACGTGCTTGTTTCCCGAACTCTTGACACCAAGGTTAATGAAACCTAAGGATAAGCAATGCGCATAAATCCCAATCAGCCGCGGGACCTGGTTGCTTACCTGGAGAGTTCGGGAAGGGCATGAAACTTATTAGGCCAAAGCATACTACACCAAACGTCATACGATTCACCACTTTATGTTTTCAACCGTGATCATGTCCTCTTTGTGATAAGGATATGGTTGCACTCTTAGGGGTCATACAAGTCATGGTGGTTCATGCAACGTGTGACTCCGACCCTCTATGTTTTACAATGTGTTTTAACCAAAAGTCTGTCAAGTCGTGGTGATACACGAATAGCCAGCTTTTGGGTTCGATTTACTTTTGAAATTTCGATGTTGTGTTGGAACACAAGAGTCCATGGTGGTTCATGAAAAACTCTAAGTTTCCCACAACACTTATTGTATTTACGATTTTTATATTTTAACAAACGTTACAAAAGATTTATTTTCTTTATGTATATCATGCACTATTCCGAGTCTCACGATTTTCGTCACCCTTGTTCGCAGAATGGCCTCCCGCAACCTTATGCGTCGATCATCTAGTAACATGATAACCTCCCAGATTACCAAGCATTTGACCGCGGTCCTCCCTAATATCATGACCCAGATGCACCAGAACATCATGGCCAACGTTAACCCTCCTCCTCCCCCACCTTCAGCTCCCGTTGTAACCTACAAGAACTTTACTGATGCCAAACCTACCAAGTTTAATGGAACTCAAGGTGCCACTGCCCTACTTCAGTGGTACGAAAAGATGGAAAGAGTGTTTTACCAAATTGAATGTCCTGATGATAAGCGAACCCGATTCGCTACAGGTATGTTCAAGGAAGGCGCACTTACATGGTGGGTTAAGGAAAAGTCGACTCGTAGTGTTGAAGCTGCTATGGCCTTGCCATGGAACGAATTGAAGGATCTTATGACCCAAGAGTTTTGTCCTCCAAACGAGCTCATGAATTTGGAGGCTGAGTTTTGGAACCTCAAATAAGAGGGCGGTGAGCACTTGGCTTACACCACCCGTTTCAACGAGTTGAGCGTGCTGGTGCCGCATCATGTTACCCCTACCTCGCGTGCCATCGAGAAATACATTAGGGGACTACCAAGGCAAATCCAAGATAGTGTCTTTAGTAGTTCGCCTAAGGAACTTGGAGATGCGATTAAACTAGCCGCAACCCTAACCGACAACCATGTCAAAGCCGGGACTTTGACATTAAAATCATCCAAGAAACCGATCGAAAGACCCGCTGCTGAACCCAAAGAACCCAAACCCGAATCATCCAAACCCGCATACTCCTCCCACAACCGCAACAAGAAACGCAAGAACTACGCGCTAACCCAACAACGCGCTAATAATATAATAATCTAAGAACCATAAGATTCGTAATAAAATAATAACTATCTTCTAAAACTATCATACAATTAAACAACCTTAAAATCCCGATGGAATAGCCGTTAAAAGTCATGTTTATTCTTATTTATAGTTCGTACGGATTGATTGCTTCGGTTCCTTTGATGCCTTCAAGTTATTCTTATTCCTTTTTCACTTCAATTACTAAGGTGAGTTTTTCACCACCCCTTTTTAATGTTTTAATGTTTTGGGGTAGCATATGTATCCTTATAAAAATTCAAGTATTATTTCTTCTATTACCAAAACTACAATTCGTATATGGACTTATGTGTTACTTGTATTACTTGCACGAATATTACTTGCACGATTGGGAAGCCTCATTAAGTATGATCATACGCCCCCCTTTGCACTCTGGTCCATTTGTATCGAGTGGAAAAGGGCCTCATTATCCAAGTACTTTGGTTGTTACCAATTGGAAAGGACCTTACTTGCACGATTATCCAAGTACGTTGGTTGCACCAACTGGAAAGAACTTACTTGCTCGTTTATCACATGTATATGAATTGTATGGTTTTTATGTACGTATTTAAACTGTGGAAACTCACCAGCTATATTTATATCTGACCATATTTTATACATATGTTACAGGTACCGTGATTAGAGGTTGAAGTATTGAAGACACTTAGATTACTTAGGGTATTTCAATGAAAGAACTATTGTTATGGTTTGAACTTGTTTGTTACTTTCGAACTTGTGTTACTTGGATTATTAAATGAATTAATGTTATTATGGTCCCTTAATAGTGCCCACGTGTGTTTGAGCAATCTGTACGTCACACTCGAGGCGTTTCCGCTTAAGCCGGGGTGTTACACCTTGATAGATCTATCAATATTACTATTCCTGTTTAACAGTTAATGATTACATGGCTGTGGAATTGTTCCCGATTTTTACACACAACAGCCCGACCATATTGGTTAAATTTAAAGTCATTCCAATACCATAGTTTTCAAGATAAAATGCGTTTTGACCCTAAACGTATTTCCCCCAAAACATTTATAAAATCATTTAAATGTGTCAAAACAGTGGGGATTTATGGGAAACTCACCTCGACTGTTAATTTGTCGGTTTTGTCCCCTTCTCGTGTCCTATTCATTTAGTACACATTTTTAATAATTTATTTTCCCAAAAAGTTCTTAAGTTGTTCTTCCAACTTAAGTGTTCACACTAGCTCTTTTAAAAGTTCAATAAGTTTTAAAAATTTTTAGTTCATTTACTCAAGCACACATCACAAGTTCACATATATGCAAGCACGTATATTTGTATGTATATATATATGAAAAATATATATGTACATATGTCTCTATATTATCACAGCCCTTAAATATACTTAGCATAAATTTTCCTTAAAAATTGTTTATTAAATATTAATATAATATTTTAAGTTTGAATATGATGGAATTGCCTTTTTATTCTACTTATTTTAATTAAGTCCTTTCAACACTTATAATTCTTTATGTTTTAAAGGTTGTTTCACCGATTTAGCCAATTTTTCGTTAAACGTTGATTCGGTTATTGTTTTTATAATGTCTTAATCTTTTTATGCAAAACCTTAATCTTCATGGTTAGAGTGTATATATATATATATATATATATATATATATATATATGTTAGGACATGAAATGTCATATATATGTCCCCAGTTCTATCAGGGTAGGTCGGCGTGAGACTAAAGATAGTGAAACCTAGTTAACGTATTGTAAATGTCAAACGAAAACTGGTTCGATCGAACAAAAGGTTGATTCGATCGAACCAGGCTCATTCGATCGAACAAAGCTTCACTCGATCGAATGAGAGACTCATCCGATCGAATGAGTCTTCGATATATAAACGTTACTTAGGGATTTTCAGAAAAAGAGAGCACACATAACACACATACACAGCCGACCTGTTCCCCGGAAATCCTCTCTGCCCGTCAACCCCTTCGGTCCTTTCCTCCGCACCTGGTCGTCATATCATCCTAGGAATTGCTACCGTTTGTGTCGTTGATTACCACCGAGTCGCCGTGTTAGTAGGATTCCGCACTCTAACACGTTGCCCCCGAGAATCGTTGGGAAACCGTCTCCCGATCGGTCCTAACAAAGTGGCATCAGAGCCTTTGGTTCTTGATTCTCGGTAGATTCGTGGTAAAAATCGCGTTTTTAGAGTCAAATTCGTTATTCTTACGTAAAATTTCCGGTAAAATCTTGGTTTTTGGTCTTGTGTTCATCGGTTTTGTGTCAAAAACAGTTAATATTGTCATATTTTGGTTTTTGATCAAAGGATTTCGTGTTAAAATTCGGGTTTTCGTCAAGAACGTTCTTCGCGTTCTTCGTGTTCTTCGAGTTTTTGGTTGTTTTGATCCGTTTTTTGGGTTGGAATTAAGTTGTGTTTATGTTATAAGTTTAAAAATAGTCATAAAGTGGTCCTCGATCGTCAAGATTTCTTGTTTTTGTTTCAAAATCCGAATTTTCGTCAAAATCTTCTAATTTTGGAAAATCCAGATTTCTCGATCGAATCAGTCTATTTTTGGAACCCATTCGATCGAATAGCCCTCCTATTCGATCGAACAAGTTTAAACGTTGACCGAACCAGCTTTTCCCGCCTCAACATACGCTCCCTTCGTTCGATCGAATAAGTCCCAATCATTCGATCGAACCAGTACCCAACCGATCGACTTAGTCACCCATTTGATCAACCCATTCGATCAGTGTCAAATTCGATTGTCATAACCCATCCGATCGACTAAGTCAACATCAGAACCGAACCAAGACCCCATTCGATCGAACTAGTTCCCAATCGATCGAACAAGATACTCAACCCGTTTCGTTCGAACCAGATACTTATCCGACCGAACCTAACACCCTATTCGATCGAAAAAGTTCCCATTCGATCGAATCAGCCTCATAACACCAGAACCTTAACCCAAACAGACATTCGATCGAGTCAGCTCACACCCGATCGAATAGACCACTCATCCGATCGAATACAACACATTCGATCAGCAGACTGTTTTTTTCAACACTTAGCAAATTTTAAGTGTTTTTCAGTCTTCTCGGTGTTAAGCAAACATGTCTTCAAGTACAAGCTCAACCAAGAGGATCCAGTCAATCCTCGAAAGTGACTCGGATCGGGAAGCTATAACAAGCCTCCTAAGCTAATGGCGTTAAACGAGTTCAACACTTGGAAGACTAGATTCCAGATTCACATAACCGGTGTGAATCCTGGATTATGGGAAGCTGTTCAAACAGCTTGGGTTCATCCGACCAACGACGATGGTGAAGCTTTAAGCTATTTCAGGCTGTCTGATGAACAGAAGACAGCATTTGAAGCTGAAAAGAAGGCTTTCTCACTACTATCACAAGCCCTTTCCAGCGATTGTTTCACCAGTTCAACCAATTCACTACAGCGTCAACACTATGGAACGCCTTGGTTGAAAGATGTGATGGGTCGGATTCACTGAGAGATATTCATGCTAGGGAACTAAAGCGTGAATTCGATTTGTTTGGTCCGGAATCAGAGAAGATATCGAGTCACTGCTGTCGAGATTTTATCATCTCATGTCTGAGCTCAAGGCCTACAACGTTAGAACTACTGGCACTGAGAAAGTGAGATGTCTAGCACAAGGTCTCCCACCCAGTTGGAGCACCTTTCTAACGGTGATGAGAAGAAGTCACCAACTCGAAACAATTCTTCTCTCTGATTTCATTAAAGAGATCAGACAAGAGGATGCTGAACTGAGAGCCTCCTCAAGAAAGCCAAGATCAACACCTGACAAATCGTTATACATGTCAAAATCTCCGTTGTCAGATGTAAATGATCATGCACCGATCAAGACTGCTTTCGTCTCCTCAGTGTCGAATTCAAAGGGGACTGAAACAAGATCGTCTGTTCCACCACCGTCAACTCCCGGTAATGCAAGTACAAACTCCGGAACCAAGCCCATGGAAAAAGCAACGTTAAATACAGAGGGCTTGGGAGCTGTAACTGTTGAGGTTGCCAAAGAACACATGGCAACTCTGGGTACGATTATAGAGTCATACAGTTTGATGGTAGCTGGAAAGTTGGGAAATAGTCATCTGGACAGCGATGACTACGAACAATTGGATGAAGACGACATGGAACGCATAGATATTATGTGGGCACTTGGCAGTGCGTTCCGAAGGGCCAAGAAATGGACAAAGAAAACCGGTCAGGCCCTCACTATCAACAACAAATCCAAGTTCGGCTTTGACAAAAACAAAGTCAAATGTTACAACTGTGGTGAACTTGGTCACTTCGCCAAGGAGTGTTCGAAGCCCAGACGGGAAGGTCATCAATACCCTTTCCGAACCACTTCTTCAACATCCACTCCTACGGCTGCTGCTGCAAATGTCAATCTTGAGAGACAACAGGTCCCTCAAAACCCAACAGCAACAAACAACATCAACAATGAAACTGCTCTTGCAGTTCAAGGAGATGAGGTGAAACTTGGAACTTCAACATAAATATGGCTGATCTAGATGGAGACTCAGATTCTGGGTCTGTGGTTTCCTCGAAAAACGAAGCATATATAGTCGAGGAACCAGCTACTGAAGTTCAAGTAGTAGATGCAGAGGCTGAAGTGGTAGTTACGGAGATGAAAGAGGATCATGAGAACGAGTCAAACACTCCTCAAACATCTCAAAGTTCAACAATTCACAAGGAGACTGCTAAGGATGAAGAAGTCAAAGAAGCAGAAATTAAAGTAACTTCTCCATCGTTTTTGGGTAGAGCGGGGAAACTATGCTCCGCGTTCATGGCAGACACTTCAAGTAATGCCAAGGTAAGTTCTAACCCTTCAACTCCTAAATCTGTAAATGTTAAATGTTTAAAATGTGAGTTGTATGAACAAGAAATTCAATCTCTAAAAGAGAGAATTGAAGATCTCGAGGCTTACAAACAAGCAGCCTCAAGATCTTTAATGGAACTGACTGACGCGCTTGCACAGAATAAGGCTTGGAAGCAGAAAGAGTCTGCTTTTAAAGAAAAGATTGATGGCCTTAAGCGTCAGAACAAGGAACTTGAAATATGTGTTCTTAATCAACAAGATTCTATCAATTTTCACATAAATAAGAATAATGTTTGAAAAAAGAATTGGAAAACTTGAAAGCTGATTTTGAATCATTAAATTTCAAATTAAAAAGTTATTCAAATTCATCTTATTTATTAGAACACATTATTCCCGAGTTCCGAGGCAAAAAGGAAAAAGGAGTGGGATACAACAATGTCCCACCCCCGATCCTGAATCAATTTGCAAGCACACCAGGAGCTGTGCCGGATGATGAATCAAATGATTATATACCCGAGGACACAAAACCAAATTTCTAAGTCTAAGGGTAAAGAAGTCATTGACCCGGCTCCTGAGTCCAAACAAAATGTTGATGCCACAGACCTTAGGTTC